>NW_026652288.1:11235693-11244129 GCF_009828535.3 Hylobates moloch
CTATCTATCTATCTATCTATCTATCTATCTATCTATCTATCTATCTAATCTATCACCTATCTATCCTCTGCTGTATATATCCATGGACAAAAGATGGTTCAAAACACAACAGGATTTATGTTTTAGCCAACTTGGGCTATTATAAGAAAAATATCATAAATTGGGTGGCTTAAGTAGCTCAGATTGATCTCTCATAGTTCTGGAGGCTAGAAGACCAAGATCAGGTGCCAGCATGGTCAGGTTCTGGTGAGGGCTCTCTTTCAGGGTTTGCAAACAGCTGCCTTCTTGCTGTATCTTCACATAGCAGAATGAGATTATCTTTCTCCTGTCTCTTCTTCTAAGGGTAGTAATCCAATTTATGAAGGCTCCATCTTCATCACCTAATCACCCCCCACCTTCTGCAAGGCCACACCTCCAAATACCATCACCTTGGGGATTAAAACTTCAATATATGCATTTATGGTGGCAGGGGTGTGGGTGGGGACACAAATATTTAATCCATAGCAGTTACATAAATCTATGTTAAATGAGAAATAAAAAGAAGAAAGAAATCAAGACAAACAATAGAGTTGAGAAGGAGGCTAACACAAGCATGTGTTTCATGGAGTCTGACTCATACCAAGAAAAGGAACGTGGCTCTGGCAGCCAATGCACTGAACAAGGACCTGAACAATCATACAGCTCATGGTTCAAGCAAGGTAGAAGCAAACCAGCTGCTCCGAAGATGCTCACCTATTTCTGACCTTGAATCTTCCACTTCATGACCATCATCCAGGAGTAGCCACTGACATCTGTATGGTACGTTACTGTTTTCACAGTATTCTATCTTTTGATTCTCACATCAGTTCTATGAGATAAGTATTTTATTGTTAGCCTTTCTTTAGAAATGATAATATTGAGGCTTAGAAAGATAATTTCTTGCCAAAAGCTACACAGCTCCTAGTAGAAGAACTGGAGTTCAAAGCCAGGTTCAGTTTTGGCTTCCACCGTGACTGCCAACTGCTTGATGCCAGAATCCAAATGGCTGAGCTTCACACTTTATGTTGGAATTTCAAATTACAACAGACAAATAGTTGTGGGCAGAATGAGCCTATTTTATACTTAGCTGTGAAAGAAATTACTGTTGAAATGTACTGGGTCACCATTTTTGGTGTTCTTGTGTTTATATTTAATCTCTGAATTCAAACCAGACTCTTGGGGGTCAGAGATATTGCTCCTCTGGCAGCGCGAAAATATATCTTGTATTTGATTTAAAACTTCATTTTGAATCAGGGCCAAATCCAAACACTGTGAATTTAAACTGCTGGCAGCCTTCCTAGCCTACCTCGTGAGTGCAAAATCAATCCAACTATTGTACGCAGAGAATTCTGGTGCCTGTGTGACTGTGTTGGTGGCCCCTGAAGAATTTGAGTTGGACGGTCCAGAAGATCTGTACCCAAGTTGCATGACTTTTTGCAGCATGCTGAAATAGTCCACAGGAGCTGAAATAGAAGCAGCAACTGGATTCCAAGAAGTGTTTCAAATGCATTGCTCAGTTGAAATGAGGACTTCATTAGCTGCCATATTAAGCAACATATAGCTGAAGAAATCAATGGCCTTACCCCTGCTACCCCAGCAAGGATCCAGATTGGATACAATCCTATAACACACATCTGCCTTCTTTCCCTGGTTCTGTCTTAAAGGAAAATCTATCCTTTTATTTTGGGTGTGGTTCCAGGAGACTAGAATATTCCTCCCTAAATTTATCCCTCCTGCTTTCCTAATTTAGTGAATGAACTTCAGGCATCCTTGAAACTTCCCTGTACTTCAACCCCCCCAATCCAAGCTGCATATCATTTCCTGGTGATTCTATCATGTGGTTGTGTTCAGAGCTCATCTTCCTCTTTGTCCCACTGTCATCACCTTGGTCCATATCCCTTCACTACTCTGCCTCGAATCCATCCTCCATGCAGAGGTCAGTGTGGTCCTTGTAAGACAAGATCTGATCATCCCTCTCCTCCTCTGTAGTCCCCAGTGGTGCACAGTGACTGCTCTCCCACTGCTCTGAGAGCCTCACGGTTTCTGTAGCCAAGAATCCAGGCCCCTTCCCCATTTGACCATAGCCATTTCTCTTTTTTCTAATTACATAATGGGCTCCAGCAAGAGTTGTTGTTTGAGGGGGGCATTCTTAAAAAAATGAAACTGGCTGGCTTACAGCACAAGGCCAGAGGTCCTCCTGGGAGCACACGAGGCCTTCGCCATGCTGGCCTCACTGTCCCCTGCCTCCTTGCCCCGTGGTCCCCCTGGTATCCCCTCATGCCCACTGCATGTGCTCAACTATTCTGGAGTCATGAGGGGCACCTTGCTGTTCCCAACACATGTGCGATGACTTCGTTACTTTGAATATGCTCTCTGCTCTGCCTGGAGTGGCCTTTCTTGTCCTCTCCTCTCCCAGAGTTCCCACTCACCTTGCAGAGGCAGTTCAACTGTCCCCTCCTGCAGAAGGCACGGAACCTTCCCTACATTCTCTGCAGGCAGATGCTTGGCTTCCTCCTCTGTGCTCTCTCTGGACCCTGGGCATATCTTGATGGTAGCCCTGGCCACAGAGATCTTTGTTACTTGTCTTCCTGCCCTCCACTAGCTTATGCGTGACTTACGGACAAGATTTGCATCTCATTTGTTGCTGTGTTCCCAGTACCTAGCGAAGTACATGACCCCTAGAGCTATTCTTTGTCATGCTGTAAAGCAACACCATTAACTAACAGTCAACAAATATGTGCTGGAAAAGCTAAGTGGGTCAGATGAATATGACGTGGGGTGCAGGGCCAAGGAGGGACAGGACAGGGGAAAAGGTTTAGGGGCTTCTGGGGCTGTTTATTCTGGGCGGCTGGCAGTTGAACTCAGAGCACACGTGTTTTTGAGTATAATTTAAGTAGAATTTTAGGCCTAGGACAATACATCCCTTAGGAAGGCTGGGCCTACTCCGTGTGCCCTTCATGCAGTTCTAACTGGGACACTTGTGAGAAAGGGGTACTGCACATGTCCTACCTGCTAGGATAACGCCACGCCAACAGTCCTAATAGCTACTACCTGAATTGGGCTTCGCCCTTTTGCCTGAATGAGTTCACTTAATGCTCACAATAACTCCTGTCGCTCGGCAGGGCAGGGGTTATTTTTACCTACATTTTACAGGTAAGAAAACAAGCCCTGTGGCTAAGAAACAGCAGAGGCAGCACTTGAGTCATGTCTTCTGACTTCCAATACCATTATTTTCTCATGCGGCCTGACCTTCTTATACCTTTGCCAATAGGATCCACGTGCTTTGGGGAGGACGTGAAGATGGAGAAAAAGTGAAAGGGTCAGAGAGACAGGGCGTTTCCAACCTCATAACGCACCCTATGTAATTGACACATCATAGTTGAATGTGCTCAAAGAAAAGACACCACATTCTTTGTGTTTGTTTGAGATGGATTTTCACTCTTTTGCTCAGGCTGGAGTGAAGTGGCACTATCTCGGCTCACTGCAACCTCCGCCCCCAGGGTTCAAGTGATTCTCCTGCCGCAGCCTCCTGAATAGCTGGGATTATAGCTGCCCACCACCATGCCAAGCTAATTTTTGTATTTTTAGTAGAGACAGGGTTTTGCCATGTTGGCTAGACTGGTCTCAAACTCCTGACCTCAGGTGATCTGCCTGCCTTGGCCTTCCAAAGTGCTGGGATTACAGGCATGAGCCACTGCGCCCGGTCACACATTCTTCTTCTTCTTTTTTTTTTAAATTGACATATAGCTTACATACCACCGAATTCACCATGTTCAAGTGTAGAGTTCAGTGAGTTTTTAGTATATCGACAAAGTTATGCAACCATTACCACCACCTAATTCCAGAACATTTGTATTAATTAATTTATAATATTTTTGTTTTTCAGATTCCAATAATGAGAGACCCTGGGTGGATTCGAAATGTATGGTCTTCAAACATTAATGTGAGTACCGTTGTGATAGAATGTCCTTGTTACGCTTTTACATTTTAAGATTAGAGAAAATACTCCATGTCCAATTGCGGTTTGTCGCCATGGATATCTGCAGTCTCCAAAGCAGGCCTATTCCTTTCCGTTTATGCTTTCAGAGATTGCCCGCAGCACTTTCTGGATGCTTGATTAGCTCCCCGTGGAGCTGCGAACATTTTGGCTGGTTTCTAATCTCTTCTTCCTGAGATGAATCCTCCTTCAGGCA
This sequence comes from Hylobates moloch, assembly GCF_009828535.3. Lineage (NCBI taxonomy): Eukaryota > Metazoa > Chordata > Mammalia > Primates > Hylobatidae > Hylobates > Hylobates moloch. The sequence continues at coordinate 11,239,905 of NW_026652288.1, forward strand.
GAGGTAGGCGTTTGTCACCTCCCTGATTAAAAAGCCTTCAATGGCTCCCCAGTGCCAGGAGGAAGAGGTCTGCATTCACACTCATGTCATTGGTTGCCCTTACTGGATGATCCTTACCACAAATGCAGATGTACGTGACTAATGAGAGCCCTTGCCTCATGCCCTGAGCCCGTCAAGGCCCTTCCCCAGATTCCGCCTCTTCCTCCCACCGCAGCCTCTTTGCCTTGCACCTGGTTCCCAGGCTTTGGTGCACGCAGCCCCTTCAGCATCTCTGGGATTGTTTTTCACGCTTTGCTTTCTGTCTGCCCCCGAGGCTGTCTTTTTGGTTCTTCCTAGACCCCACGTTCCGCAGCCCAAAGGCCATCACTACCCTCACTCCTCAAACTCTCTGAGCCACTATTGTTTGGGTGGGGGGATATTTTGTTTACAACCCTCTTTGCCCCACTCCCAGAGGTGGTCCCAAACTCCCTCTCCCGTTCCTTTCCCCTCGGGCCTTCACCCTGCCCTGGAGCTATAGCTGAAGCTTCAGGGGCATCGTGTAATTTCCTACAGGCCCACAGATCTTACCTCTGAGATTCTTCCACTGTGGGGAAGAGGCTGGAGGCAGCAGGTGTGGATAGGGAGGCTCCGGAGGGGCTGTGGAATGATCCAGGGTAGAAGTGATGACGCTGGAAAGCTTAGTGTCCCTACTGTGGCCTGATCCAAGCCTTGTGGCTACGGAACAAAAGTAACACTTAGTCTCCACCCTCGAGGAGCCCACAGTTAGAAAGGGACACTGAAACAGAGTGTGGACCAAGGATTTTGAGGACACCTGAGGTTCAGTGTGGCTGCAGGCAGAGTGAGAGTTCATCGTTGAGACGAATCCAGAGGTGTCAGTGACATGGATGAAGAAGGCTGCAAGGAAGGCCTGGCCGGAGCACTCTGTGAGGAGCAGAAATTTGATTTCCAAGGGGATTGGCAGGGACTGGGGCCAAATGGAGGCCAGGAATCCTGAGGAGAGAGCAGTTAGTGGCAGTTATGCCCGGAGGGAGAGAAGCCCCGCTCTGTGAGAAGGTGTGGGAAATCGAAGTGACCCCCTTCACCTGTGGGTGGGAGCGCAGGCCCCATAGTCACGGAGGTGGCCTCGGGTAGCTTCCCATGGTTCAGTCCCATTCTCCAGACTGTAGGGCAGGAGCCCGTGGCTACCATGTTTCCAGCCCAGCTTCTGGCCCCATGTGCAGGACACACGAGAGGCGGCTAAGGACAGGCAATCTGCTGGCCTCCATCCCCACCCTGCACAGAGCTGGGCTCCCAGCAACACAGAGAGCTCGGGACGGGAGGCGCCAAGCAGGAGGCTCCTGCTTCAAGGGTGAAATTACAGAAAGCCTCCGCCATCCATGGTAGGGGTGTTGGATCAGGAGTGCAAAATCTAGGTCATGGCTCTGCCACTTACAGCATGTGTGACATTGAGCAAATTACCTGACTTCTTTGAGTTGCATTCCACATGTGTACAGCAGGATTTCATTGCATCCTAAGCAGAAAGTGCTTGCTGTTCACCACGGGCCTCATGGGAGAGGAGAAGTAGGGCTTGTAACAGCTTGCGTGGGTGGGGGGTTCAGAAGCAATTTCAGAAAAATGCTTCCAAGAGAAGGTGAGTGTTCTGCAGGGTACTGAAAGAGCCATACCAGTTGGCCAAGCACAGAGGTAAGAAACAGCACAGTGTCTTTGAGATTTGGGGGATGTGATTGGAAGAGGGGATGAAAATGGAGGAGGAGGATGGGTACCAATGACCAGGAGGCCTCATCTGCTTTTCTGAGGACCTTGAACTTTATCCTACAGGTAATGGTATGCAGGGGGCGGGGCAGGTGGATTGAAAAGCCCCAAGCAGGCAATGTCCCCTCCAGATCTGCAGCCCTGTGAGAGTACAGCCATAGGGGTGGGCCTGGAGGCAGGAGGGCAGCTTCGGGTCCGCTGTTAGCCTGGCTGAGTGTGAACTGCCCATGGAACTTCCCAAGGCAGGTGACCAGCTGGCAGTTGGATGCATGGTCTAGAGCCGAGGGGCAAGGTCTGGGCTGGAAACACCGAACCGCAGTCTACAGTGGATGGTGCGATTCAGGTGTGCAAGGCGGACAGACTCACGCTGGAGGGCACATGGCATGGGGAGGTGGCTGGGGCATCAGGCAGGCTTCCAACCCACACCTCTCCTTCTATCCCGGCATTGATCATTATGTCCCGCTGTCCGTAGAAGGTAGGTTCCTAAATTCCAGGAATGTTTGGTAATGAGAAAACCAAAAATGAGGAGGAAGGGCAACAGGGGAGAAAGTAAGACTCAAAGTCTCTCTCTCCTCCCACTGTCCCTCTCCCTCTCATTCACTCTCTCTCTCCCGCTCTCCTCTCTGTCTCTGTCCCTCTCCCTGACACTGTCCCTCTCTCTCCCTCCCTCCTAGTGACTGTGCCACTGTACTAGGCACTGGGGACACAGTGATGAGTGTGTCATGGTTAATCTTTTCTTTCTGGAGTTCACCAAGCAAGGGAGGGGATAGCGGGATCATAATGATGGTGCCGTGTGACAGGTACTATGACAGAGTTGCCCATGGACTCATGAGTGCAGAGAAGCCAGCGATTCACTCTCCATGGACTGGAGGCATGTGGAGGGAAAGTTTTTCTAAGAGGTCAAGCTCTTGGTTTGAAGAATCTAACTGTGAAATGCAGAAACCCAAAGAAATACAGACTCACCAACCCACCTCCCCCTGCTCTATCCGCAAACAAGATTCAAGACAGCAAAAGGCCTGGAATGCTGGGACAATTTGCTACACCAGAAGCAGCAACACCATTCATGTTGTGCCTCCCTCTTGGCTGATGTGTACTTTGATTGTGACATTTCTAATAAGAACAACAATCCCCAGAATTCTAGCTTATCCTGGCCCAGTTACTGGAAACCATATTTTGCTTATTTCTTTTATTTCTTGTCTTTAGGTTTGGGAAAGGACTGGACCTAAATTTTAGTTTTCTTGGAGGAAGCATGTTTTGTCGGGGGAGGAAGTGAAACTTTGTCTAGATTTAGATTTATTTTTGAAAAATGTGATCAAAGCGATTTATGTGGCTGGTCCTATAGAATCAACTGGGAAATACTGGCTCACAATGAAGGCCACAGTCTCCTGTTCCTACCCAGTTGAATGACGCATCTTTGCACATTGCCCTGTGGATTCACGCCTAATAGAGGAGAGTCTGGCTGATTCTACAGAGCATCATATGCCAATGATCTTCTTTCTCATACTCTAGCATTTATGCGTAATCTCAACGTATTTTAGTTTGTTCTACATTCAGATACTGCCTTACTTGTAAAGAGTTTTCTTGGCGGGGAGAGGTATGGAGGGTGTTTTTCCTGGAGGTTATGTTTGCCTCTCTTTTTTATCGTTAGGAGAAATACTACTCCCTGCCCATCCCCCCCACCCTCCAAACACACAATGTCCTTAAACATTGACATTAGCCTATCACGTGGAAATCATCGCATTCTTTATTTTTAAGCCTATTACTTTGTTATCATTGAGATCTATTCCTTCTATTTGGATGACCGTATTTTTCATATGGCTTTTAGAATTTTAAAAAAAGTTTATTTAGCAAACCTTATATAGCAACAATCAGGTGACAGGTTCTTTTTTACTAAGAGCATTAGAAATATTAACTCATTTATTCCTCACAACGGCCTTCTAAGTTGGTCCCTTTATGATTTCTGTTTGAGAGCTGACAAACCAAGCACAGAGAGGCTGAGTCATTTGCTCAAGGTCACACAGCTAGAAAGTGGCAGGGTTAGAATTCAAACCCACAGAGGTCCAGAGACCTTGTTCCTAAGCACTATCCTACCTCTACAAGAAGTTGCCGTCTTTCAGTAGTTTCTAGTTCTTTCCATTGCTTCCTTGCTTTTAGTGCCTTTATCACACTCTCTAGTTTCCCCAGACCGACAGCTCCCTGTGTAGGTAACCCCGTTTTCCCAGGACCTCTCTCCAGGAGATCTCTCTCTTCCTGCTTGCTCCTAAGTCCTCCCACAGAGCTGTCCTCTTGGGAGGTCCTCACTGAAGCCACTGTGACCGGATTGCTATTTTCTTCTTTCTTAGTTTCCTCTTTTACAATAAGCAAAAGCTGGAGTACATTTCCAGGTAACATCCCAGGAAAAGGGGGTCAGGTTATATATATATATAAAGTATATATTTATATATTATATTATATATAATTTATATATATTATA
>NW_026652288.1:11244529-11398135 GCF_009828535.3 Hylobates moloch
TTTTATCTTATTTTTTCCTATTGGAAGCTTTTAGGATCTTCTGCTAACTCTTTGTGTTCTGAAACTTCACACTGATGTGCCTTGAGGTAGCCATTTTTCCTTCATCTGCTCAGAGCTTAGTCTCTTGGGGGACAATTCCCTTCTCCTCTAATAGATATCAGCTGATGAGATATTCCGAGAGATAAAAGGAAAATGGAAAAACAAGCAAAGGGTAGTGGCTAAGGACGCAAGGAGTGGTTCTCTATCTCTTTTATCTTCTGTTGCCCGACTTTTTTGGTCTGTGATTTGGCAGATTTTGTAAATTTCCCTTTCTATTGTTATTATTTTCACAATCCAAATTGTTTACTTGTCAAACTTCTTTTTTTGTTCTCTAATTATTTCTTCTTTACAGCATTATTCTGTTTTTGTTTTATGAATGAAATAGCACCCCAAATCTGAGCTTCTGATCTGGGGATTTTTTTCTCCTAGTAATTTCTCTTCTGTTCCCTTCTTTATTTTTATTTATTCTGGAATTGTTTCCCATGTTTGTTATTTTTCCTCTTTCACATTGCAGGGTTTCCTCAAATGCCTGGCACTTTGTGGTTGTTTTTATTTAGCATGGACGGGATAAAAAGCTTGCCTGGAAGCTCCAACTGGTAGAGTTCATTCTGGAATAAAAAGTCCAGGAGCTGGCTCTTATCTGAGGCTCCTGAGGCCAGTGCCTGCTTGAGTTCTGTGGGCAGATGGGCCCCTCCCTCACTGCAGCCCCCTTTGCAGGAAGTCCAGGGTATAGCTTGCTCTATGTTATTTTAGTCAGACTTTCCCTTTGCTTTCACTTTCCAAATTTGATGACGTATCTTCTCCATTGAAGATGCCTCTCCTGTTCTCTACATTTCTGTGAGTTTTAAATTCCGAAGTTTCCTTGAAATTTAATGGGCTATCTGGAGTAAACGGAAAATAAATGCATGTTTGTCTCTTGCTCCGTCTGGCATCTGCCCTGGGGTTTTCTTCCTTGCCTAGCATTGTTAATGGAGCTCTTATGCAGGTGCCCCTTAACGGTCACTGAGCTCTTATCTAGAAATGCACTGTGGTGGCCCTTATAGCCAATTGCTTTTTTTTTTTTTTAAGCGTGAATCATTGTGGCATGGATTAGTGACAGGCACTTGCACAATCAGATACAACAATAATGCATTTAATTGGAATCGTATACAGAATGGTCATTTTTTGTTCGGTGAATTCTGAGTTGTGAATAGAAACGTTGTATTAGTGGTTCATTTTAGTGTATATTTCCAATCCTCCCTTTTATCATTCCCTTCTCCCACCCCAGTGGGCAGCTTGCTCTGACTTGCTTGCCCTCCTTTCTCTTGCTGGAGACATTATATATTTACTAGATCTTGTATTCCTAGACCACAGAAATCTCTCTTAATTGTTTACCCCTATTGTGCCTTGCATCCTAAAATGGCCCGCAATAAAGGCAATGATACCTTTAACACCAGTATATGCCTAGTTCATTTATTTTTATGATGATGAGTATATTTTAATTATAGTTTATTATTTTTATTATGATGAATATCTTTTTGCAACCAGACATGACCCATGATATGGTATTTAAGCATTCATTTAAAAATTTTTGTTGAGCACCTGTTAAGGGCCAGGCACTGCACTAGATACTTAAGCAGAAAAGGTCTCTTCCTTCCTATAGCACTTGTCTGTTGGGAAGTAATTCTACAATAATTGTATGCACAAATGGAATGTTTTAATATGTAACTACTTTGAATAAAAGATATGTGGAAAACCCAGGGTGTCTAACAGGGAGAACTGACATAGCCTGGGAGGTTGGTGATGCTTGAACTAAGGTTGAAGAATGAGTGGCTGTTGACCAGGTGAAGAAGGGGGAAGATCCATGTTGAGGCTGAGCTTGCACAAAGCCCCTGTGGTAGAAGGGAACAGAGCAAGCACGAAGAAATGGAAGCAATGCAGTGCAGCTTAAGCTTAGACCTGGGGAGAAATGGTGGAGCCAGGGCAGCGGTGGCTGCCGACACGTGGTCAGATGTCGGATGCTGGAGCTGGAGCAATGTGGGTGTCTGGCAGAGTGATGTGTGTCGTTCTGAAGCTCTCTAGCTGATCCAGCTGTCTCCTGAGGATGCTGCAGCTGAGTTGAGCAAAGACCAAGCAGATGTACGGTGTCAGGTTAGGCATATGAAGCAAGGTGTGAGGGAAGAGAATTCAGACTGAGTAATGTTAGGACAGAGCGAGTCCTTGTCTGCCCACGCCCTGCTCTCTGACTGCCTCCCTCTCTTCCATTTGAGATTCCAGAAACTCCCAACTGATTCCTTATCTAGACTGTGCTGTACTCTGCTTAGAACTTCCTCCAATTAGGTTAGCTGTGCCTGAATCTTCACTTACACGTCCCCAGGGGAGGGAGAGGAGAAAGTATTGGGTGGGATGTTACCTATTTTAAAATCAGGTGAACTCACATTAATTCCTTCTTCGGAAATGATATCAATATCCCTTGAGATGAATAGAGATGCTCTGGGGTATCTCGGACCTGAGATCGACAGTTACTGTACTGCATGCGTGTGTGTGTGTGTGTGTGTGTGTGTGTGTGTGTGTGTCAGGGGTGAGGATGCAAGATGATCTGTGCCTGTGAAGTCACATCATAGAGATGTTAATTATAGGTCATGGCTAAAAGCTGTCCTGGTGGTCCTCTGTTTCCCATTGTGTCACTTTCCAGTGTGAGGACTGAGGTCCCCAGATGACTTGTGCAGGGTCTCATAGTAAGGGACAGAGAACTAACCAGAACCCAGGTCCCCAGTTCCCCACACCCTGTCCAGCACACCCCAGACTCCAGAAAGACCTGTGGGATATTTTTTTTAACTGGGCCTATATCCTCACTGTTCTAGGAAGAAAAAGTGTAGAGTTTGGTTGAGGCCCAGGGCAAATTTAATGTGGAGATTGGGGACAGACACTTTTCCTCTGGCAACTTGGGTCACCTCATGGATAGAGCCTGATGTCTGGCCCATGGGCAAATCTGAAACTCAGAACCTTCAGACAGAGTCCTCCTGTCCCTTCTCTTCTCATGGGACAGAAGCCCTGGTCACCTAGAAGAGTGACACAAACCTCCAAATGTGGAGAGCATCCTCTAAGCAGGGTGGGGAGGGGAGAGGAGAGGAGCTAATGCCAGCTCAGCACAGAGAAGTTCCATGGCAGCTCTCAGAAGCCAGACTTGCCCATCTCTGCAACAACCATCATTCATCTGTGGTTGCTCAGGGTGGGAGACAGGAAGCTTAGCACAGAATTATCCAATTGGTTTTGCAAGAGATACAGTAGTTCAGTTTGGAAGACAGAGAAAAAGAAGGAGGGAGCTATTTCATTGACTTAGGGCTGGATGGAGCATTGAAGGAATCTAGCTCCATTTGCTAAGTCATATTCAAGACCCCTCCACAGCCCCTTTCCAACTGAGGGTGCAGCTGGGGGCTTCCAGATCACCTCGACGCCAGCCTGACTTACTCATAGGTCCTTTTCATGGTGATCCCAAATCCATCCAGCTCCATCCTTCCTAGCCTTTGAGATTACAGACAAATGTAATTCTTCTCCTGAATGCCAGCCCTTAGACACTAGGCCTCCACATTTCCATCTCCTATTCCTCACACTGGATTTTCTTTTGTAGATTAAGCATCTTCAGATATCATATTTAGACCATGGTTTGGCCACCCCTGTCGTCCTGGGTCGTTCTCTTCCAAACAGGAGATCCATCATCCTCACGGCTCTGCGGTGTAATGGCCAGTAGGGACTGCAGTTTGTTAAGGGTGGTATGACCTGCAGAGAAGCCCAGGGGAAATGAATTCCTTTGTTTCAGGCTAATAGGTATGTATTTGTGCAGCCCAAGATCACAGGGTTGGGAAAATGCAAAGCTACGTGATCTTACTCTACTAAGGCTGGCGGGAGTGTTCCATAAGCCGGAATCTTGTAGCCCATTGAACATGCAGGCTTCAGTAACACCCCTTGCAGTCTCAGTAGAATACTGTACACTTCTGAGGATGAGAATCATGATTTCAGAAGCAAGTGAATGTTTTTTAGCTCCCAAATTTTAATAAGGAAGGTCTGGAAATACTACAGAAGAGCCTAGCACTTAGAACAAATGATTGGTGAATATTTTAGGAACAATCACATTCTCTTATATAGGACAATTGAATGTGCTAGATTAGCACATGACTTAAAAGGTGCTGTTGCATAATAAAAAGTCAACAAAGCAACGTACAAATCCCACGCTGTTACTAGAACCTACTGCCCTGCCTTTGAACATTACAGCACGCTTTGTAGGACTCTGCGGTGAACACGCATCTATCCAAGGTACCATGAACTAGAGACAAAAGAAAAAAAAATCTCTTCCCTGTAAGAATTTACCTTCCAAATGTGGCTTTTCCATCAAAGTTCAAAAGCACTGTTCAAAGTGGGGAGAGACAAGGCAGGTTTTGTATGCCTGGAAGATCAAGAGAGTTGGCTTGACTCTGCATTTTCCCAAAGAGTGAGATGACCCATGGTTCATGAACTGATATTTCTAAGTTGCACCTTCTATCCTGAATGTAGAGATTTGGTACTAGGCATAGTGGTTGTGCCTAAGTCTTGCTAATGAGAAGAAAACCCCCTCGAATCCTAAGCATCTATGTAATGACTGGGAAGGAGGGCCGGGCATGGTGGCTCACACCTGTAATCCCAGCACTTTGGGAGGCCGAGGTGGGCAGATCACGAGGTCAGGAGATGGAGATCATCCTGGCTAACACGGTGAAAACCCGTCTCTACTAAAAATACAAAAAATTAGCTGGGCGTGGTGGCGGGCACCTGTTGTCCCAGCTACTCGGCAGGCCGAGGCAGGAGAATGGCGAGAACCCGGGAGGCAGAACTTGCAGTGAGCCGAGATCACGCCACTGCACTCCAGCCTGGGCGACAGAGCGAGACTCCCTCTAAAAAAAAAAAAAAAAAAAGACTAAGAAGGAGGAGCACAGGGATGTTCCTTGCTGTTCTGTGAAAAGTTTGGGCTCCCAGGGTCACACCTGAGCAGACTTCTGATGCTTAAGTGGCAGTTCCGTCATATTTTAAAGGATTCCATTCTGTTGAATAACTTTCCATTTTAGCATGTTAAAAACTTCTAATTTTAGTTGACTGGACAATAATTCAAAAATTGTATACTGTAATTATTCATCATTTTATCTCTCTGATTTAGGCATTTCAAAGAGCTCATATATAGGAGCTTGATGCCTTTTTTATTCAACAACATTTATTACAAAAATCTCAATATCAAACTTAGTAGATACATCAAATTTCCGTAATTCCCTCCCTCAATGTTTTTCTCAGTTTGTTGGAGTGCAGCATTCTGAATTAAAAATCTCTTCTAGTTAGCTTGCTGTGAATTCAGAAATCAGTGAAGAGAAATTTGATTTCGTGAACGAACCTGACCCTTCTGTAATCCAAGCCTTCTATCGGCCTCTGGTGTGGACCAGGCTCAAATCTGAATCCAGGGCTGGTCTCCTGCGCGCCCCCTCCTGAAGCCTTGCTCACTCCTCTTCATCTCTTTCTCTCCTCCTCTGAGCACCACCAAATGCTGATGTCATAGTCCCCGTGGGGGGCATCAGAATCCTGCCACCCAACAATGGCCTTTCCCAGGAGAGCCCATGCACAGGGCACAGATGAGAGCAAGCTGGAGAGGGAGAGAGGATGGGAGGCGAGGAGGCGGCCTGAGGGAAGGAACAGGAGGGAAGAGAGATGAAGGGCAAGACCGGGGCCAGCCACGCCTGTCCTAACAGCAGCCACCCAGTGGTGGCCCAGCCTGCTGAGAACTAGAAAATCAGAAGAAAAAGGAGAATCCACCAGGAGACCCAGGTTCCCATGAGCAGGGGCCTTTATCTGAAGTTAATGGAAGCTGAGCCGGGTCCTGACAATGTACCTTCTGATGGGGAGATGAGACTTTCCTCTGAAAGCTAAGGTAAAGGGCAGGCAGGGAGGGTGGGGAATCACGATGCTTCCAGAGCTTCCCGGTGACGCAGGTCAACATGTCCCCCATCGGGCTTCTCAGGCCCTGGCTTGCTGAAGGGGGCAGTGACTGGAATTAGGGGAGACTGGAGCCGTGCAACAAGATGGGGAGTTTTGATTCTGTTCTCCATTTGCTGGTTCGCTCTGGGCTTTTAGACAGGTCTCGCCAGCTTTTCATTGTAACTGGATGCTTTCTCAAGGAATTCTTGTAAGAATGATAAACTATGATCCACATTTGTAAAATTCTAATGTAGACAATAATTTTTTTCCCCAGTATTTTATTAACATGGGGAATGCGTGGCTGGGTGCGGTGGCTCACACCTGTAATCCCAGCACTTAGGGAGGCAGAGACGGGCGGATCACGAGGTCAGGAGATCGAGACCATCTTGGCTAACACGGTGAAATCCCGCCTCTACTAAAAATACAAAAAATTAGCCGGGCGTGTTGGTGGGTGCCTGTAGTCCCAGCTACTCGGGAGGCTGAGGAAGGAGAATGGCGTGAACCCAGGAGGCAGAGCCTGCAGTGAGCTGAGATCATGCCACTGCACTCCAGCCTGGGGGACAGAGCGAGACTCCGTCTCAAAAACAAAACAAAAACAAACAAACATGGGGAATGCTAAGGAACTGCCATTAGATGCATGGGCCAGCCTGTGATGTTGAGAGTATTTTCAGGGACAGGGAACTCTCCAAGTTGGATGCTGACAGGAATCCTCAGAGCCTAATTCCTTTTAGAGGGATGAGAACAATAGGTATAGAAACTTCAATTCCCAAACCAGGACCCAGAGAGAGCCCACAGCACGGTTGGAAGTAGGTGACGTCTGTCTCTGGGCCCCCTCACCCTTTCCTGACTTGATCCTCTTTCCCTCTCCATGGGAAAGAGGGGTCCCTAGAATTTTATGTAACCCTGGGAACCATTAATCATGCAAAAACAATCAGCAAAAACACATTTATAGGAAGCGCAATTCCACTGGGATTTTAAAGTGATAGATTTTTTTGTTTGTTCTGTTTTGTTTCTGAGTTGGGAAAAGGTGGCTGTCAGAGACTTTTCAAAATAGCCAGCCAGCGTGGTCTGACACTCCAGGGCTCCTGGCAGGGAAACACATGGGCACAATCCCGGAATCACTTTTTTCTCCCTGGATTTCTTGCCCTTCTTTTATGGATGAATGTGGAAACAAATGAAGATTCAGCTTTCCTAAATCCAAGAAGGACATTTAAGAGATAAAGCTACAAGGACTCTCATCTCACAGGGCGGGATCAGGACTTAACACACTGCAGAGAGGCTGCTGTGGCCCCACCTTGAGCCTGTGTGGTGATTGGCGGCATTATTGCTGGAGTGATCCATTCTCATAGACTCAAGATGATGGAAATGCACTGTCCCTTCATCAGTTCTCCATGGCAATCAATTCATGATGATGGCTTGACCTGATCACCAACCATCTGGACCATCAGAAGCCCTTTCTACCTCAGCTGCTGCCCGGCATATGAAATGTCCGCCAGAGCCAGATTCATTTAATAAAACAGAGGTTTCATAATGTTTTACTTTCTGCTTAGAAGCTTTTAATGGCTTTCCCGGACCTTCAGGACAAAATGCTAACTCCTTAGGCTGCCATCTGAGGCCATGACGAATCGGTCTCCGTCTGTCTTCCCATATTAACAGCTCAACAAACCCATAGGGCTGTTTGATAACCTGCAAGTGAATCCTAAATACATTTTGAAATTTCCCATTACCTAAGATTTGCTAAACATGTTGCTCCACTGTTACTCCCAGCCACGCTCTCCCCTGCCCCCCATCTCTTCTCTGCTCATCTATCCTAGTTGTCATCCAAAGCTCCTCCAGGTCTGGATCAGATCCCATCTGTTTAAGAGCAGCCTCAGCCTCTCTTCCCACCCCAGCACCCTGTCAGCCCTCCTCCCCCTCCCAAACTCCTCGAGCCTCTGGGACTTTAGCAATCATGTGATAGTAAGCTATGTGGCAATGTTGAGCCAGTTATTATTTTTTTTAAAATAAGCCATAGAATTGATTCAAATGTTGCCAGTTTTTCTACTAGTGTAGGTTTTCTGGTCCAAGGTCTGATCCACGATCCTTAATGTAGTGAATTGTCATGCCTCTGCAGTCTCCTCCAAGCTGTGACAGTTCCCTCTTCTCTCCTAGTCTTTCATGATCTTGACACTTTTGAAGCACGCTCGTCGGTTACCTTGTTAGAGGGTCCCTCAATTCAGGTTTGTATAATGTTTTTCACGATTATGTATTATTGGGATGAAAGCCACAAAGGCACGTGCCCTTTTCAGTGCCTGTTGGGCACGTGGTGCGGACATGCCGTGCTGGAGGTGTCAACCCTGAACACTTGATTAAAGGGATGTCTCCACTGTAATTTCCCTTTTAATCACTAGAAATATTTGAGACTATGTTAATATCCCCTCTTTTCTTTACCTTCATCCATTTGCCTTAGTTTCCCTTAGTGGATCCTGCTGCAGTAGTGATTAATGGGGCATTCTAGTGATTTTGTTTCCCTCTTTCTTTCTACATGTACTAACGGGAATTCTTTAAGGAAAAGTAGCATCTTCACCATTCATTGTTTTATTCAGTTATTATTTATATCAGTATGGATTTTTCTATCTTAGAACTTATTTTGGTTCTAATGTAATCTCCTGTGTTCTTTCAACATCTTTGCTCGCTTGTTTCTTTTCTTTTCTTTTTGGCACCTCCTTACCACAAGAGCCTCCAGGCTCATGTGGCGTTTTGTCTGCTCTGGCCCTGGAATCAGTCAGTTCTCCAGTGATCCTTTTTATTGGAAAACCAAGATGTGAGGTGCTTGTGTGCTCACTGCTAGTAGGGTGTCACTGCTTCTAGTCCCTCTCAGTGGAAAAGAGAAAATATATTTATTATAGGAACCATGAATACACACATGCACCTCTGCTTTATCCATCCATCCATCTAATCTATCATCTTGCTATATTTTAAAATCCACGAGTTTATATCTGACTCCAATTCAGACCACAAGGTACATTTACCTTCCCACTTTCCTTATTTGCAACTTCTTTCTCCAACAATGAGAAACTCTGCTCCTATTATCTGAAATTGATTTACTTATTTTTTCAATCCTAGTACCCAAATAAAGTACAGTTAGCCCTCCGTATCCACCAGTTCCACATCCATGGATCCAACCAACTGCAGGTCGACAAATAACAGCATTCGTGAGATGTGGAACCTGCAGATACGGAGGGCCGACTTTTTGTACCCAGGGATTTTGTGGGTTTGCTGTACAGTTTTTTTGTCTTCTGCCTTATGGCACCCAGTTGAAACACTTTTTGCCAGAGTCACTTAGGCCAGCTCCTTTCTACTCTGCTCTCCTTGGTGTAGTTATGAGATTCATGTGTGATACCGAGAGATTCACTTGTCAGTCTGCATGCCATCTTTACTACCACATCCCATTTGGTTTTTAACATTTTTATAACAGTAATATTCTTTGTAGTGTAGAGTTCTGTGAGTTTGGACCAATGCATAGAGTCATGTATCCACATCACAGTTCCGTGCTAATATTTAAGGCAGGTTTCCCGTAGACATTATACAGCTGGGTCTTGCTTTTTTATCCAATCTGACAATCTCTGTCTTTTAACTGGTATATTCATTGTGATTTTTGACATAGCTGGATTTAAATCCTCTATCTTACTACTTGTTTTATTAAAAAAAATTTTTTAGACAGTTTCATTCTGTCACCCAGGCTAGAGTGCACTGGTATGATCTTGACCCACTGCAACCTCCCCCTCCGCAGGTTCAAACAAGCCTCCCACCTCAGCCTCCCAAGTAGCTGGGACCACAGATGCGTGCCACCCCACCCGGCTAAGTTTTTGTATTTTTGGTAGAGATGGGGTTTCGCCATGTTGCCCAGGCTGGTCTCAAACTCCTGAGCTCAAGCCATCTGCCTCCCAAAGTGCCGGGATCACAGGTATGAGCCATTGTGCCTGGCCTAGCTGTTTTATATTTGTGCTATCTGTTCTTTGTTTTTTTTCTCTTTTTTTCCCTTCACTTGGGTTAACTACTTTGATTCTATCTCCCTATTGATTTATTCTATATATCTCTTAAATACTTTTTAGTGATTGCTCAAAATACCTCTAATTCATATCTTTAATTATAATTTATCTTAAAATATGTGTAAGTTCCTTGTAGATTCTGGATGTTAGACCTTTGTGAGATGGGTAGCTTGCAAAAATTTTCTCCCATTCTGTAGGCTGCCTGTTCACTCTGAGGGTAGTTTCTTTTGCTGTGCAGAAGCTCTTTAGTTTGATTAGATCCCATTTGTCAATATTGGCTTTTGTTGCAATTGCTTTTGGTGTTTTAGTCATGAAGTCTTTGCCTATGCCTATGTCCAGATTGAACAATGAGAACACATGGACACAGGGAGGGGAACATCACACACCAGGGCCTGTCGGGGATGGGGGGCAAGAGGAGGGAGAGCATTAGGACAAATACTTAATGCATGTGGGGCCTAAAACCTAGCTAATGGGTTGATGGGTGCAGCAAACCACCATGGCACATGTATACCTATGTAACAAACCTGCATGTTCTGCACATGTATCCCAGAACTTAAAGTAAAATTTTTAAAAAGTGGAAAAAATTATAATTTACCTTAAAATAATAATTATAGCACTTTACGTAAAGGAGGAAGATCTTACAATCATATATTCCCAAGTCTTTCCTCCAATCCTGTCTGCTTTTACTTCCACGTACGCAATTAACATACAGAGCATTGCTACTGTTTTTGCGTTAGACCTGGGATTGGTAAACAATGACACATGGGCCATATCTGGTCTGCCGTTTGTGTTGTAAATCAAGTTTTACTGGAGCAAATTGCCCATTTGGTTATATCTTTTTGCCCATTTGGTTATATCTATACCATTTGGTTATAACCAAAATGCCCATTTGGTTATATCTTGTCCATGGCTGCTTTTGCACTATAATTAATGGCAGAGTAGAGCAGGTGCAACAGAGACCATGTGACCCGCAAAGTCTACAATATTTGCTCTCTGGCTGTCTTATGTGGTTTCTGATGAGAAGTCTGTTGTAATTCTTACCCTGTTGCTCTATATGATTTGCCTTTTCTCTGG
Organism: Hylobates moloch; assembly: GCF_009828535.3. Taxonomy (NCBI): domain Eukaryota; kingdom Metazoa; phylum Chordata; class Mammalia; order Primates; family Hylobatidae; genus Hylobates; species Hylobates moloch. The sequence goes on from NW_026652288.1 coordinate 11,255,644, forward strand.
CTGCCTTCAAGATGTTCTCTTTGCCTTTATTATTTTAATTTCAAATATAAAATTTTGTTTTCATTTAAATTCATTTTAATTTCAAATAGCAAATGCCTCTGTGTGTGTGCATGTGTGAGTGTGTGCTGATATTTAACCTACTTGATTGTTTGGTATTCTCTGGGCTTCTTGGACCTATAGTTTGGTGTCTGTAATTAATTTTAGAAAATTCTAGTCTATTATTTATTTTTAATTTATTCAGGCTATTATTTTAGGCTATTTAATTAGGCTATTATTTATTGTTTATTCCACCCTACTCTTTCTCTCTTTCTCTTCGCCTCCTTAGATTCCATTTCACGTATGTTGATATCAACCCACAGCTCTTCGATGCCCCATTCCTGTTTGGTTTCTTTTTTTGTTCTCACTCCGTTTTCCTCTGTGTTTCAGTTTGGGCAATTTCTGTTACCTACCTCCAGCTTCAGTGATTCTTTCATCCCTGCATTGAGTTTCCTGAGGAGCCCGCTGAGGCCGTTGCTCACCTTTGTTAGGACAGTTTCGTTTCTGACATTTTGACTTGGTGCTTCCAGTTCTTCTGTCTCCTGTGAAGGTTTTCATCTGACCCCATCTACTGCACACCTCATCTCATCTGTTACATTGTATACCTTATGCAATTAGAGATATCAACGTATTAAGCATAACTTTTATTTAAAAAGTCCATGTCTGATAGTTCCAGCATCTGTGTCATAGCTGAGACTAGTTAGTATTGCTGTCTCCTGGAAGTGTGTTCTTCTTGCCTTTTTCTTTGCTTTATAATTTTCTCTTGAAAGCTGGACATCTTGTGTAGAACTGTGGAAATGAACACCATTTTTTCTTCCCTCTGGAAATGGTGCTGTTTCTGCTTTTTCTAATGGTAGGCTTTTGCTGTTGGGGGCTTAAGTTACTCTAGGTAGAAGCTGGGCTAGGCTTGAAGTTCATTGTTGCTATTGCTGCCCTCCGTGCAGCACAGCCGTCACTTCCTGCGGAAGTACCTCATATTTTAGGGTGCAGTTTGGTTTGTCAGAGGAGTACCTGCTTGACATCAGCTTTGGACCTACCCTCTGCACTACACCTTGGAGAGTGTCTTTCTGCGTGTCACTCTCCTGTTCTGCTGCTCTTGTTCTAGTCAGCTTGATGATGTGGGACGGGGAGGGGAAGAAATTCTCTGCTGTGCTAAGACTCAGTGGTAGGCAGGCACCCTGCCCTTGGTTTTCAGAGGGCTGACCTCTTCAGTGTTTTTGCTCCTGCAGTAGGTTTAATAACAAACACAATTAAAAAAAATTATTTTACTTTAAGTTCTGGGATACATGTGCAGAACGTGCAGGTTTTTTACATAGGTATACATGTGCCCTGGTGGTTTGCTGCACCCATCAACCCGTTATCTAGGTTTTAAGCCCCGCATGCGTTAAGTAGTTGTCCTAGTGCTCTCCCTCCCCTTGCCCCCCACCCCCTGACTGGCCCTGGTGTGTGTTGTTCCCCTCCCTGTGTCCATGTGTTCTCATTGTTCAACTCCCACTTATGAGTGAGAACATGCAGTGTTTTGTTTTCTGTTCCTGTGTTAGTTTGCTGAGAATGATGGCTTCCAGCTTCATCCATGTCCCTGCAAAGGACATGAGCTCATTCTTTTTTATGGCTGCATAGTATTCCATCGTGTATATGTGCCACTTTTTCTTTATCCAGTCTATCATTGATGGGCATTTGGGTTGGTTCCAAGTTTTTGCTATTGTAAACAGTGCTGCAATAAACATACGTGTGCATGTGTCTTTATAGTAGAATGATTTATAATCCTTTGGGTATATACCCAGTAATGAGATTGCTGGGTCAAATGGCGTTTCTGGTTGTAGATCCTTGAGGAATCGCTACATTGTCTTCCACAATGGTTGAACTAGTTTACACTCCCACCAGCAGTGTAAAAGCATTCCTATTTCTCCACAGCCTCGCCAGCATCTATTGTTTCCTGACTTTTTAATCATCGCCTTTCCAAGTGGCCTGAGATGGTATCTCATTGTGGTTTTGATTTGCATTTCTCTAGTGACCAGTGATGATGAGTTTTTTTTTTTCCATATGTTTGTTGGCTGCATACATGTCTTTTGAGAAGTGTCTGTTCATATCCTTTGCCCACTTTTTGATGGGGTTGTTTGGTTTTTTTCTTGCTTGTAAATTTGTTTAAGTTCCTTGTAGATTCTGGATATTAGACCTTTGTCAGATGGGTAGATTGCAAAAATTTTCTCCCATTCTGTAGGTTGCCTGTTCACTCTGATGTTGGTTTCTTTTGCTGTGCAGAAGTTCTTTAATTAGATTCCATTTGTCAATTCTGGCTTTTGTTGCAATTGACAAGCACAATTTTTAAGTAATGATGAGTGTATGTAATATCTTGCAATATCTGCAACAACTTTGATGTGGTGTGAACATATCTGTTATTTTGTTGTTGTTGGAGGTGGTGGTCGTGTGTATCATTAATACTATTGCCATTTGTTACCTATATTTATAATGGAAAGAAATACTACATTTCAGTTAGAAGTTAGTGAAATTAAGATGTAATTTTCCCACATCCAAGTTCTGGCTTCTGCCTTGTATCTGTGGACCCTTTGGACTTCTGGTTCAGAGCTACCTAGTCTAGATTATAACATCCTTGAAGTCAGGGACTGACAGACAGACCTAGACTTTATTCCCAGCTGTCTTTGTTTTCTGTGTGACATGTGTTTCCTTATCAGGTTGTAGAAATAATAATAGCACTTACCTAGAAGTTGCTGTAGGATCAAATGGTTAGATAATGTCTGCAACGGGTTTGGAAATACCTATTCCAAAGCAGTATTCAATTATTGCGGCACCATTCACAATAGCAAAGACTTGGAACCAACCCAAATGTCCAACAATTATAGACTGGATTAAGAAAATATGGCACATATACACCATGGAATACTATGCAGCCATAAAAAATGATGAGTTCGTGTCCTTTGTAGGGACATGGATGAAACTGGAAACCATCATTCTCAGCAAACTATTGCAAGGACAAAAAACCAAACACCGCATGTTCTCACTCATAGGTGGGAATTGAACAATGAGAACACATGGACACAGGAAGGGGAACATCACACTCCGGGGACTGTTTTGGGGTGGGGGGAGGGGGGAGGGATAGCATTAGGAGATATACCTAATGCTAAATGAAGAGTTAATGGGTGCAGCACAGCAACATGGCACATGTATACATATGTAACAAACCTGCACATTGTGCACATGTACCCTAAAACTTAAAGTATAATAATAATAAAATTAAAAAAAAATAAATGTAAGCTCCTTTTGTAAATTGCTGTCAGGCCAGAGGACCACCTGATAAATGGCAATGTCATAATAAAATCCTGCTGGTTGGTGTCCAAGATGCATGCGTCTTGTGCCACATTGCACTGTGGTGAAATATGCCTTATTACCGATACCTAAATAGAGACTCCCTATTTTAAAAAGAACAAAAGAGCTGGTCATTGTTCTTGTGTAGAACTTGAATTTCCTGATGGACTGTTCCAAAGACAATAACCAGAATTACAAGTGTCCATTTCTGTCTCTCTCTCTCTGTGTGTGTGTGTGTGTGTGTGTTTGTATGAGGGCCAAACTAAAACTTGTGAGTCCCCTTGGACCAATATTTCCACATATATTTGGAAGGAAAGTCATGGGGGAAAAGACCGGATGGGGGGAATTGCTGGGGTCAATCCCTGGCTCTTCCACCTTAACAATTCCATTCCCACTCCCCAGAAATGTTTATTCTCCACTCAGAAAAATGCACCCATGACCTGTCGGTTTAGCAACCACTTGATCTAATTTGAATATGTGTCCTATGGTTTATACTCCCTTCCCCCTATAGCTGATCCAAGTATTCCTTCTGAAACTAGATAGGGTGTTATTTCCAAGCAGGATTATGTGAAATCGATTTTCTATCTTGCTATGTTCCCAGGAATGTTTTAACACCTCATATACACTGGAGCCTGGGCAGGTGAATCTGGTTTTAGTGTGGCAATGTGAAAGTGTATGGACACAAAGACACACACACCCCTAACACTAGTTGGCCTACACAATCATGCATTAGTATTGTCCTATACACACATAATAATTGTCCAGTTGCATGACTCTATACTGTTTTCCTTCTTTTCTTTCTTTCTTTCTTCCTTTCTTTCTTTCTTTCTTTCTTTCTTCTTTCTTTCTCTTTCTTTCTTTTCTTTCTTTCTCTTTCTTTTTTCTTTCTTTCTCTCTCTTTCTTTCTCTCTCTCTCTCTCTTTCTTTCTTTTTCTTTTCTTTCTTTTTTTATTCTTTTTGACAAGGTCTTGGTTTTGCCCAGGCTGGAGTGCAGTGGCGCGATCTCAGCTCACTGCAACCTCCACCTCCTGGGTTCAAGCAATTCTCCTGCCTTAACCTCTCAAGTAGCTGAGATTACAGGTGTGCACAACCACGCCTGGATAATTTTTGTATTTTTAGTAGAGACAGGGTTTTGCCACGTTGCCCAGGCTGGTCTTGAACTCCTGGCCTCAGGCAATCTTCCCACCTCGGCCTCCCAAAGTGCTGGGATTACAGGCGTGAGCCACCGCACCCAGCTACTGTGCTTTCTTTCCAAGGACTGGAGGCCCACAGCCTTTTGGCACTCCCCACAGAGCAGCACATTGTGAGCACCCAAGTTCCATTGTGTGAAAAGCAACAATGAAAGGAATCCAAGAGATCTCCTTGACACAATCAAACTGAAATTCAGTATGATTAAATGTCTTGACAAAGTCACGCAGCTAGTAAGGGTCAGGGCTGAGACACAAAGCCAACCTTTCTGATGTCAAATCCTATGTTCTTTCTCCTGTACCACACTTGATGATTCTACACAGGAAAGAGTATTGTGCCTTTGGCCATGAATCAAAAGAGACCAGTTTGTATTAAATTAGAGACCTTCATTCACATTGCAATGTGACATTTCGAAGCTACTGTTAGAGCATGAGGAACTCTAACCAATGACCAACTTTTCTTCTGTCCTCACTCACACCCTTTAGAACACATAGGATGAGGGATGGATGATAGTAATAATAACGTGACAGAGAGAATCTCACCCTTTTTTATAGCCAAGCAAATACAACCCATTGCTTACATGTTCTGAAGATGAACCATAACTAGTCCTCAAGTAAGAGCACTTGATGGCACCCTTTATCCTTCTCAGTTCATCTCGAATTCACCTGGTAATCTGCATTCGCTAATTGCTTTTACCCAAGACTCAAGAGGGAAAAAAAATCCATCTAGACAGGAGATAGTTTTGCATCTTGGAGCAAGTCTCCTGCCAGATAGGCTCTCTTTTACCTTCTCCTGGAAGTTAGGAGATGGGGTGCTGTCTTCCCTGATGTTTACATTTCAAAGAGGCGGCCTCCAGGTCTCTTAGGAAACACTCCTGAGTTTTACAGGTGGCCACAGGCTTATTTAGCTTTTCAAAAGATTTACAACATCTCAAAGGGACAGAGAAAGAATTTACAGTGACACATATACTACAGTACATGCTCTTAGAGAAGGGGGAGGAAGGCAGTCTCTTTCCCTTATTGCATGAGAGAGAATGCGAAACAATTTTTTGATTTGTATTTACCCTTGCATTAGAAAGGAACAGTTGAGCTACAGTTGCACAGCTCCTTTGATGAGACAGAAGGAACAAGGGATGCAGAGACCAGAAGGTTATTCAGAAAGTGTTCCTGGCTGGGCGTGGTAGCTCATGCCTGTAATCCCAGTACTTTGGGAGGCCGAGGCAGGCAGATTACCTGAGGTCAGGAGTTCGAGACCAGCCTAGCCAATATGGTGAAACCCCATCTCTACTAAAAATACAAAAATTAGCCAGGCATAGTGGCACACGCCTGTAATCCCAGCTACTTGGGAGGCTGAGGCAGGAGAATTGCTTGAGCCTGGGAGGCAGAGGTTGCAGTGATCCGAGATTGTGCCACTGCACTCCAGCCCGACAGAGTAAGACTCTGTCTCAAAAAAAAAAAAGAAAGTGTTTCCATGGTACCCTCGGAGGGGGATAATGTTCCTCTTACATCTTTGATGCTCCTTTTAGGTGTATGTGGTTTTGTTATGTATTATATTAATGTTATGCTTTAGATTAAAGGAAAATTCAATTTCGCTTTCCTAAGTACACAGGAACATGTATTTGAATCTAGAAGATCAACAATAACCCTCCCAAGTGTCTTGTCCCTTTCCTTTGATAGCTTGACTTAGCCAATCAACCCATTAGTCCTTCAACAAGTCTTCTGAGACCTTTCTGTGGGTCTGGCATACACTGGACACTGTGAAATAGGGGAAATGTGAGACGAATGAAGTCCTCAGAGTATAGTTACTCTCCTCACCAACCCTAGGTTCTAGGTCAGCGATGAAAGGGGTTGTGTTACGCTCCAGGCAACAGGCACGTGCCAAAGTGTATGGCTATAGGCAAACAGCATTTACATTCTTCCCATGAAATGATGATTTGTTAGCAAATTCAGTCTCTTTCTGCTTTCTTAATTCATTCCTTAGAGCTGAGAAATGGTTATATCACTTAGCACTGTAGATTTTATCTTAACTGGGTTCAGAGGTCTATCTGCTGAGGCATTTAGTGGCTGAGCTATGACTCCGGGGGGCTGGCTCAGGTGTCCTAGTACTGTCACAGGTTGCACAGTGTCTTCTTTGCAGAAACCTGATTTTATGTGGAAGTCAGCTTCCCTCACTGAGGCCAGACACTGATCACTCAGCTGACTGACACCTTAGCTTTGGGGTTCCAGTTTCTATGGCTGGTTGGTGAGCTCTGTGTTGGGCCAGCCTGGGGAAGAATTGAGCATTGGAGTGCCTTCAGTCCAGGTTGATTTTGTGGATTTGAAACCACTTTGATGCCCTTTAGGATATGAGCATCTTTCAGGTCTCTTTAGAATGCTGTCTTAGGTCAGGCTGCTAGAACACATATCATAGGCTGGGTGGCTTAAAACACAGAAATTTCTATCTCATGGTTCTGGAGGCTGGACCTCTGCCACCGGGATGCCAGCAGGGTTGGGTTCTGGTGATGCCCACTTTCCTTGGCTTGCAGACAGCTGCCTTCTCTCACTGTCCTCACATGACACAGAGTGACATCTGGTCTCCTCCTCTTCTTATAAGGGCACAAATCCCATCATGGAGGTCTTGCCCTCATGAGCTCATCTAAACTTAATCACCTCCTGAAGGCTCCACCCCATCATACCATCACACTGGGGACTAGGGCTTCAACAGATGAATTCTGGGGGGCACAAAATTCAGTCCATAGCAGAAGCCTTTCTCAGTTGAAGCTAAAAAGCAATTCCAAAAATGTTTTCTTCTTTGGTAGATTCACCCAGTATACACTTCTATGACCTTGGCAATGATTGAAATATTAGAAATTTAGAAATGCCCATTGCAGTCACTGTCCCCAGTCACCTAAGTGGCCTCATTCCTGCCATCTCATCTCTTTTCTTAGATTTGCCCCCTTCCCTTTGCAGCCCTCTCCATAAGCCAGCAGGTCCCTGCTCTGCTGTGACTGGTGTCTACTCTGATTGGCTCATGTTCATGGCATGCCTAATAGTTTGAGTATCATCCCTGGGACTGGCAAAGGAGGCACTGTGGAGTACAAGGCTGGGGAAAGCTGGGAAGAAGGATGAAGCCTGGAGTGCTAACCGCAGATGTGCTGATCTGAAGTGTGTGCCAAAGGACCTCATCTGTATAGAGAAGTGGACCAGGAGGAGGGAGCGAGGTAATGTCAGGTTAGAAGTGAGGGTGTGACATCTACAACCATCTGCTCTTTGACAAACCTGACAAAAACAAGCAATGGGGAAAGGATTCCCTATTTAATAAATGGTGTTGGGAAAACTGGCTAGCCATATGCAGAAAACTGAAACTGGACCTCTTCCTTACACTTTATACAAAAATTAACTCAAGATGGAATAAAGACTTAAACCTAAGATGCAAAACCATAAAAATCCAAGAAGAAAACCTGGGCAATACCATTCAGGACATAGGCATGGGCAAAGACTTCATGACTAAAACACCAAAAGCAATGGCAACAAAAGCCAACATTGACAAATGGGATCTAATTAAACTAAAGAGCTTTTGCACAGCAAAAGAAACTATCATCAGAGTGAACAGGCAACCTACAGAATGGGAGAAAATTTTTGCAATCTACCCATCTGACAAAGGGCTAACATCCAGAATCTACAAGGAACTTAACAAATTTACAAGAAAAAAACCAAACAACCCCATCAAAAAGTGGGCAAAGGATATGAACAGACACTTCTCAAAAGACATTTATGCAGCCAACAAACCTATGAAAAAAAGCTCTTCATCACTGATCATTAGAGAAATGAAAATCAAAACCACCATGAGATACCATCTCACACCAGTTAGAATGGCAATCATTAAAAAGTCAGGAAACAACAGATGCTGGATAGGATGTGGAGAAATAGGAACACTTTTACACTGTTAGTGGGAGTGTAAATTAGTTCAACAATTATGGAAGACAGCGTAGCGATTCCTAAAGGATCTAGAACCAGAAATACCATTTGACCCAGCAATCCCATTACTGGGTATATACCTAAAGGATTATAAATCATTCTACTATAAAGACACATGCACACGTATGTTTACTGCAGCACTTTTTACAATAGCAAAGACTTGGAACCAACCCAAATGCCCATCAATGATAGACTGGATAAAGAAAAAGTGGCACATATACACCATGGAATACTATGCAGCCATAAAAAAAGATGAGTTCATGTCCTTTGTAGGGGCATGGATGAAGCTGAAGCCATCATTCTCAGCCAATTAACACAGGAACAGAAAACCAAACACTGCATGTTCTCACTCATAAGTGGGAGTTGAACAGTGAGAACACATGGACACAGGGAGGGGAACATCACACACTGGGGACTGTTGGGGAGTGGGGGGCTAGGGGAGGGATAGCATTAGGAGAAACACCTAATGTAGATGACGGGTTGATGGGTGCAGCAAATCACCGTGGCATGTGTATACCTATGTAACAAACCCGCACGTTCTGCACATGCATCCCAGAACTTAAGGTATAATTAAAAAAAAAAAAAAAAAAAAGAACAAGAGGGGAGGGTGTGAGTCTCCCCTCTGCTGCATGGCTGCTGACTCATTTTCAGGAGCCAGCACCGCTGCTGGGGAGTCCCACTTCTGGTCCTGATGGAATAACAGGGAGCAGGTTTACCCTCCTGTCTTAAAAACAGCCAGAAAGCTGGACAAGTATCTGAAATAACAGTTAGTGGACACTGGACAATAGTCAGAACAGGACAGCGATTCCTGGGAGAGGGGAAGCAATAAGAGCAGCCTCACAAGTGTCCAGCTCAGCAGTGCCGAAGAGGGAGCCCAAACAGAGCCTGAGGGCCTGCCCAGCTCAGGAGATGGAGTGTGGGCTTCCGGGAGGCCAAGGGAGCTAGAATTTGCAGGGCAGAGATCTGCAGAAGAAGGAGCCACAGAGAATGGTTCAGTGATCTGCAAGGAGTGCCTTCGAGTCTTCAGCTGAGTACTGGTCTGCACATGAATGTGCGGAAACCACCAAGGAAGGAGCTTGCAGGCAGAACGATCTCCAGAAATCGTTCTGGATATTGTGTGTCTGTGAGAGCAGCATAGAAATAGATCCCTAAGTTATCTAATAGTCTTCCTTTCAAAAAGAGGCGCCTACTCCTATCTCCCTTGAATGTGGGCTGGGCTTACTAATATGCTTCTAAAGGAGAGAATGTGGTGAAAGTGACAGTGATGGTTTGTGACTTTAGAGACTAGGGTGTAGAAAGCCTTGTGGCTCCTGCTTGCCCTCTCTTGGGTCAGCCCCTCTAGGGAAGCCAGAAGCTGTATTGCTCCATCAGCCTGGTCAGGTCCATGAGGCAAGAAATGGAACCCCTGGCTATAGCCATGTGAGTCACCGTCCTGGAGGCAGATCCTTTGGCCCCAGTCAGAGGGCTCCACTCCAGCCATCACCTTGACTGCGACCTCACGAGAGAGCTTGAGTTAGAGCCACCAGCTGGGCCACTCCTGGATTCCTGACACAAGAAACTGCAGGGAATAAATACTTGTTGTTTCAAGCTGCTAAGTTTTGAGGTAAGTTTTATGCAACAAAAACTACATTTCCATCAGCCAGGCTGGGAAGACCCCCTAAAATTCAGGACATTGAGGAGAAAAGTAGAAGAGAACTGCCTCAAAGAGGTGACAAATTAGTCCTAGAACAAAGGCTCTTCTGGATCTGCCGTAACAATGTTGAACATCAAGCCTCAAAAAGATCAAACTAATCGTAAGTAATTTTACTGCATCTCAGAACAAAGCACAACACTGTTTAAAGGAATATAATAAAATCTAGCCACCAACAGTACAAAACCGACAATGTCCCGTGTCCAAACAAAAATACTGGGCTTGCAAAGAAGCAGGATAATATGACCTAGGATCTGGAGAAAAATCAATCAATATAAACAGATCCAGAAATGACATTCATGATAGAATTAGAGGAGGGTGTTAAAACAGCTACTATTTATATAACCATATGCGAATGACATTCAATGTAAACCCTTTGTATCAGGATTCTCCAGAGAAACAACCAAATAAGATAGATACAGATATAGATAAATGAGAGGGGATTTAATTTGGAAATTGGCTCACATGATTATGGAGGCTGAGAAGTCCTCTGATTTGCCGTCTGCAAGCTAGAAAACCAGGGAAGCTGGTGACATAGCTCAGTCTGAGTGCAAAGGCCTGAGAACCTGAGGAGCCACCGGTGCAGGTGCTAGAGTCCAACGGCTGGAGAGCCTGGAGTGCTGATGTCCAAGTGCAGGAGAAGGAGGGTGTCCCAGCGAATTTGCCTTTCCTGGGCCCTTTTGTTCTATCGAGGAATTCAACTGATTGGATGGAGGCCAGCCCACATGGGTGAGGATGAATCTTCCTTCCTCACTCAGTTCACTGATCCAAATGCCAACCGCTACCAGAAACACACTCAAAGACATCCCCAGAGATCATGCTGTATCAGCTATCTGGGTATCCCTTAACCCAGTCAAGTTGACACCAAAAATTAACCATCACACCCTTCAATTATAACTTCCCAGCACTTTGGGAGGTCGAAGCAGGCAGATCACTTGAGCTCAGGAGTTCCAGACAAGCCTGGGCAACATGGCTAAACCCTGTCTCTATAAAAAAAAAATACAAAAATTAGCTGGGTGTGGTGGGACTCATCTGTAATCCCAGCTACTTGGGAGGCTGTGGCGGGAGGATCACTTGAAACTGGTAGGTGGAGGTTGCAGTGAGCCAAGATCGCCCCACTGCACTCCAGCCTGGGTGACAGAGTGAGGCCCTATCTCCAAAAAAAATAGAAAAAAAATGGAAGAAAGAAAGGAAAGAAAAGAAAAAGAAAGAAAAGAAAGAAAGAAAAAGATCTTCTTTTCAATTGATATGGGGTTAAATTGGGGGATAAAAAATTTGAAGCCATCTTCCCAGAGATGACAATAAACAGAAATAAACAAGTGCAAACCCAGAAGATCTGTGGCTGCTAATCAGAGGAAGCAGGTCTGAACAAGGAACCACTTAGCCGTATATACCAAGCAGTGTCCAACAGGTTGCTTAGCAGAGGCATAAAGTCATGACTTTTCTCAGGCACTTCTCATAAATTTCTTCCCAGAGCAATCAGAGATGCTGCATCCAGTTTACTTATTCACAATTTGGGCACGAAAGAGATCTTCCTCAAGCCAGGGAAAAGACAGGCTTGACAAGGAGCAGGATGGCCTTCACAGCAGCGCAAATGGGAGCCCCTGTGAAATTCTCCTGGAAGGCAGAGCTAAGAGATGTCAGCCCTGAGGCTTAGCATCCCCATAGAGGGACTGACCAGGAGCCCGGGAGTCCTGCCCCAGCTGTGTCCCTAAGTTGCTGGGTTAACCTCTGTAGAACGTGAGGATGGCCTGGTCATTTTCATTCTCGAGAGACATTGGGGAGAAAAATAACATTTTGTGAACGATGTCGTGTGTCCACAGGTAACTCTGAAGCGTGAGCTGCCAGAATTCAAGGCCACCTGCTTAATAGAAGACAACTAGAAACCTCATCCATGAGCATAGTAAGCACTGCTGTTCAGTAGTTCTATTACTGTTAAGGTGTTATGACCATTAGATAAATAATATTGTTTGGCAACTGCAAGGAAAAGAACTGTGTAAATTGGTTCCAAACATTGCCACTCGAGCTTAGGAGTTCGAGACCAGCCTGGGCAACATGGCGAAACCCTGTCTGTATAAAAAAAATACACATCCTGGCTAACACGGTGAAACCCTATCTCTACTAAAAATACAAAAAATGAGCCGGGTGTGGTGGCGGGTGCCTGTAGTCCCAGCTACTCGGGAGGCTGAGGCAAGAGAATGGTGTGAACCTGGGATGCGGAGCTTGCAGTGAGCCAAGATTGCGCCACTGCACTCCAGCCTGGGCAACAGAGCGAGACTCCATCTCAAAAACAAAACAAAACAAAAATTAGCTGGGTGAGGACGTTGCCCAGGCTGGTCTCGAACTCCTGAACTCCTGAGTTCATTTGTCAGTGATAAGTCTATGCAAACACTGAGTGGTAAGAGCTTGAACTGGTAAAGTAATTTGATATTTTATTGGTTATCTGGATCCCAATATATGTCATTTAATTTCCACCCAAAGTTGCTGAGATGGGGTTGGTTATCTCTTTTTAACAGCTGAGGATGCTGAGGTTCAGACGGCACTCAGCCACGTGGCTGAGCTGGACTTGAATTTGAGCCTGTTGGATTCTGAACCCTAGACTTCGTGCACCTGACCAGGTTGCCTATTATTAATGAGAAGATCTACAGTCATGCACCGCGTAACAATGTTCTGGTCAACTACAGACTGTGTATACGATGGTGCTCCCATCAGATTCTAATACCGTATTTTTACTATACCTTTTCTATGTTTAGATAAGTTAGACACATACTGGCCCATTGTTTGCCTCTCTGGGCTTCAGTTTTCCTATCTAAGGAAAGGGGGACTCTTAATGGTTTTCTACTTCTGAGCTCTCCTTAGCATTCTGTGTAGCTGGTTTCTTAGCACTGGGGAATGTGAGACTTGAGATGTGCTGCTTAAGGCTGTGACAGCCCCACACTTGTTTAGCAAGGTCATGGCGACTCAGAGGACTGACTAACAGTGATATGTGGGATCTTTTTGTTCCTCCTGGAATCAGAGCCCACTGTAACAGTCCACACTTCCCAGCATAGCAGCCACTGTTTCTAAGTAATGGAGTTCTCTCCTCCCGTCCCTGGTCATGTTGAGGTCTCTTTCCCTGCCCTCTCCTCGCACCTTGGTCTCTTTCTTCTTTCCTGCCTCTCTGCTGTTCTGTGTCCTAGCCCCGCTCATTATGAATTGTTCCCAATCTGACCAGAGGAGAAAGGGTGTTCCAGACCCCCTCTGGCTTCATCCAGTGGGAGACAGGCATGGGGCTTGCTGTGAGCTCCCGAGCTCCCCCGCCCACCAGCGGCCAGCCACGGGCCTTCTTTGAAGCACCTGTGCGTGCCTGACTGCTGTGCGCGTGCTGCTGGCTGGCGCCGTGGTTCATTCTGCCCCTCGGCACCTGGCCTAGATTTGCCTAGGTTGGTGCCTGCTCAGGCCACCAAGGTCAGGTGAATCCTCTTGCGTGGGGACAGGGCAGGTCAAATCCTGCATCAGTGCACGGCCCTTCAGTTCACAGCGGCCTGGAGCACTGTGACAGCTTTTACGCGATCACAACCCAGACTGTGCACTCCCTGAGGACAGACACTGTGTCTGGTCTGCTCACCTTTGGAGCCCCCAGTGCTCGGCCTAGGGCCTCCAAGATGCTCCTGTGTGGCCAGCTGCCAGCCTTTATCACTCTGCCACTTCCTATTGCCTCAACTCTAATCTGTGAGCCCCGCCCTAACTGTGGAGTGGGCCTCTGGATAGCCTGGGTGACCGTCAAAACCTTCTGTGCTTTGGTTCCAGCTGTTCGCTCTCCGAGGATCACTGTCCTCTCCCTGCGGAACCCAGGGCCTTTTACACCTGCCTCTTCCCCATGAAACTGCCCTGCTCAGCCAGCCACAGCACCCAGGGGCCCCATTCCACCTTGGGTGGATTCCCAGGCTGCTCTGTTCCCTGCCACCAAGGTAGTGAAGTGGCACCAGGTGGCCCCTGGTTTCCACCTGGTTCTTAAAAGAGTGCCCAAGACAAAGTCACCTCGTGAGGGGCCCCCAACCAAGGAGTGGCCTTAGACCCCGAGGAGATGCCCTCCCTTCCCTGGAGCCCCAGGCACTGGTGCCAGGGATAAAAGTCTGCGCCCCTGGAGGAAGAATTCATTGTCTTCTCTTTGGCATCCTTTCTGCCAGGGCAGTTACAGAGCTAACCATGCTCAGAGTACTGGGGGATCAGTCAGCGTTTCTCCTTCCTACAGTAGCTCGCAGGGCACCCGTGAAGAGGGATGTTCATTCTTCCCACCTACCTTGCCCCACGTATTCTGGGCTGGTGCAGGTGGTTGATCTGGACAACTTCAGAGTTCTTGGGATACAACAGCTACTGTCACCAGCTGGGCTCAGCAGTGAACAGATCCTTCTGGGATGGCCACTCCTCAACTTACGGGGTTTTAGAATTGAAAAATCTTCCAACCCCGCAACTGTGACAGCAGCTTCCCATGATGCCTTTTTCATCCTCAAAGCAGATCTGTGTCATGTGCACCTGCAGCCCATTTCCCGGATTGTGAGACTGAGCCTCTAGAATCAGGATGCTTGTGCTGGCTTTGCTAAGGCATTACTCAGCCCCTCCTTCCTCCTCCAGTCAGCTAGAGCAAGATTACTCATCCCTGGAGTTCTTTCTCCTCTTCCGAGTGTGGCTAGGTCCTGGGATTGGCCAGGGGGATCGCCTCAGCTCTCCTGGCTGAGTCACTGCTCAGTCAGGCCTGGTTGCCCATAGCACAGCCAAGGGCCCTCCCAGGGGGACTCCAGCCAGTGCCGGATCAAAAGTGCCAGGGCTTTGGAAAGTCCAGTTTGGTTTATCGCCTGGGAGTGCAGTGTGATCTAGTGAGTGTTTTCTTCTCATTGCTTGTTTGTACAAAAGGCTCCCCCCAACCCTTGGCCTTCCCCAAGGTGGTAGGCTGGGCAGCAGTGGGACCTAATTTGCTCTGAATCCAGCCAGATCCTGCTCATCAGAGCTGACTCTAGCCCTGCTGGGTCCCCAGGCTCATCATTTTCAGAATGAGGGCTTTGAGTTGAATTGTCCTATATTTTCAGACCTCCCATCTCCACATTTGAATAATGAACTTATTTTACACAAAAAGTAAACTTAAGTGGCCTGAAGTTGGACTGGCTTCCTGGAAAGCCTTTCCACATAGGGTAGACTTCTTCCCAGGCTAGCTCCTCCCTGGAGGTGGGAGGGGAGGGTGCAGGAGGGCTTCCTTCTGGGGCCTTGCAACCTTAGCAGTTTTGGGCAGCTGTGATGCACTTGAAACTCTAGTCTCTGAGAAAACCCCTGTGGAGGTAGTTTACCTACAAACTGCAAGATTCTGTTTGTGTAGCTCCCACTTCTGCAATGTCAGCATGGGACAGGCCACCTAGATAGGAGCTGCCCCAAGTCCAGCTGGAGCATGTCCACACTTGACCAGATGGACGGGAGCCGCGTCCCTGGACAAAGCTCTCCAAGCAGCTGCCCCCAAATGTCTATCTCAAGCTGGCTGGCTTATCCAATTCACTAAGCTGCCGCATTCGATGCTGTTTCCAAGCTGGCCTCCTCCCTGGCCCTCTGCATCTCAGCAGAGCAGTGGTTCAATCTCTACATGGAGACTTGCCTTTGAGTATTGCATCACACACCTCCACCCGTTCCACTCATCAGCAAGCCTGTGGGTTTTGCCTCCAAATCTCTCTGAAGTCCTTCCACTTCTCGCTGAGCAGCCCCTGCAATCTGAGCCACCATCATGTTTCCTGGTTCCCTGCAGTGCCACCTGTCTGCTGGCTTCTACTCCTGCAGTCCATTTTCTATGGAGTGGAGGGGTGACTTTTTAAAGAAGTAAATTAGATCATATAATTCCCAGGTTTAAAATTCTTTTTGGACCAGGCGTGGTGGTTCACACCTGTAATCTCAGCACTTTGGGAAGCCAAGGTGGGAAGACTGCTTGAGCCCAGCAGTTTGAGACCAGCCTGGGCAACATAGGGAGACCTGGTCTCTACAAATAATTTAAAAAATTAGCCGGGCGTGGTGGCATGCACCTGTGGTCCCAGCTACTTGAGAGGCTGAGGCAGGAGGATTGCCTGAGGCCAGAAGGTGAAGGCTGCAGTGAACTGAGATTGTGCCACTGCACTGTAGCCTGGGTGACAGAGTGGGACCCTGTCTCAAAAAGAATTGTTTTGGAATAACATTTAAATAATACCTAAACTCCTTGCCTTGGCCTACAAGACCTGAATATTTGGCCCCTGCCTTCCCTCCAGCCCACAGCGCCAGCCCCAGGACCTTTGCACCTGCCATTTCTGCTCTCCAGAAAGCCCTGCCTCCTCCCCCATCTTTGGAGACATAGGTGTTTCTTGTCATTTAGAGTTTCAGTTCAAATGTGACACCCTCCCATTGGTGGAAATCATTTCATCATCAGATGTTATGTGGCTCATTGTTTATCTGCCGCCTGCCTCCCGGCTGGAGAGGCGCAGGGAGCTGCCTGTCCCTCCTGTTCAGAGCCACTGTTCCGCACCTGGACCACCGCTTGGCAGAGGCAGGAGTGGACGCTGTCACCATCAGGATGAAGGACAGGGGTGGCCCGGCGTGGAGAAGCTAGGAAGAGATGGCGATAGGTCAACGTGATTGCGCCTTTATGGTGGAAGAAACGAAGGGCGAGGGTCAGTGAAGTCAAGGACCGGCTCAGATCCCGCCACTGATGATGAGCGGGACCCAAAGGACCGACGTGATCGCGGCCAGGCCCTGGGAGGTTTACCTGGACATTTACCTGGCTGCCTTTTCTCTGTACCCCTCCGTCCTCACTCCCCCAGTCATCGGCATAGGTCAAGTCGGAGTGTTGAAGAAATACACGAGTTTGGCTCTGGAAAGGAAAATCAGAAAGGCGGCCTAAGGGGCCCCATCCCCAGGAACGCTAAGGTAGGCGGCCAGGGGTGAGCCGGCAGAGCCGGCCAATGGGCCCTGAAAGCAGCCGGGCCACCAGGGCCTCCCGAGTCCCCCTCGCACCGCCCCGCTTGCCCCGCCCCTGCCCCGCCCCCACCCTCTGCCCCCGCCCCTGCCCCGCCCCCGAAGGCAAGCTGCACTGACAGCGGGCGGCTGGCTGGGTGTTTGCATACAAAGGCGGCCACGCGCGGCGCCGCTCGGTGAGTAGCCGCCGCCTCCGGCCTCCCACTGTGGAGCAGGGGCCGCGGCCTCGGGTTAGGCGGGGCGGGGTGCGGCGCAGGGGCGCTGAGGGCGCGTGGCGAGGCGGGGGCTCGGCCCCGGGGGCCCGAGGACCGACGGCCGGGCTACGTCCCCGCGGCCCTCTACGGGAAGTGGTTCGGGGGAGGGAGGCGGGGAAACAGGCCCCGGAGGCCGAGAGGGCCTCGCGAGCATCCCTCGGGCCTGGCTTTCCTTGCGCGCCGCGAGGCCGGGCGTGGGCCCGGCTTGGCTGATCTCGAGCGGCGTAGGGGCCACGGGGGGCTGCCGCGCAGTCCCAGAACCGCGGGAACCAGCTCTAGCCGGCCGGCGCGGGTGCGTCCTGACTCTGCGCGATCATCCGCAGCTTTGCGCTGGGGACTGGGATGAGAGCCTTTCTTTCCCTCGGAGTTAGGATTCCAGCGCTGCAGTTGAGGAAACTGAGGCTCAGGGAGGTTGACCTCTGTGCCCAAGGTCACACAGTTGCCGGGCGGCAGGGCAGGCTGAGCGCAGGTTGGAATCCCGGTTCTCATATTACAGCTCTCCCCTGCGAGGCCTCTGCACCTTTCTTGCAGCCTAGGAGGTGCTAGGCCTAGTGAGCTCCATCAGCTGCTCCTGCACATAATTTTATTACGGGGAAGGCCAGGAAAATGCAGGATGAGAAGTAACGTTTTGGGAGTAACTTAAGTGCTGTGGAGCTAGAGTAGGTAATTTGTGTGGTCAGTAGTTGCTGGAGAAAGCAGATGTCAACCCTGTTTTTGATCAGCAAGCAGGAAACCAGTTAAGACAACTGGGAGTATTAATTTGGAGAGGTTTTAGAACCCAGTAGTTTCCCACAGGATAGAAGTGTTTTGGGAAATCAAAGCTTGTAACCGTTTTTTTAACTGGGGGTGTTGTGGTATGGTGGTCTAGGGGTAGTGATTGTGAGATTGACTGTTTATCCTTTGTTCTGTAATTTGGGTCTTATGAATGAAAGTAAGCAATTGAGGAATGTATAGTATTTGAGAAATAAGTACATCCACACATGAACACTTTTCTTGCTCCCAGATTCTTGTTGAAAGGTGTAACAGTTGGATTTATGTTTCTATACTTTGATAGCGCTTCACGTTTGCCAGCATTTGTTATTGAGTGTTTTTGTGCATGGATTGTGTGTTTTGGCGTTTATTATTCCTGTTTGCATGTGGGGCCCTGTGGTCCTGTGGAGCTAGGCCTGGATAGAGCCCTGGCACTCAGGTCGGGAGGTCTACGCTCGGATCTGGGCTCTGCCTAAGCTCTGTGGGACCCTGAGCGAGTACTTTCATCCACCCAGGTCTTGGTTATCAGCTGTTCCTTTCCTTTAGAAAAGCACAGGGGGACAAGGGGCGGACCTGCTGAGTCTTCTGGTGTGGGAGAGAACCCGAGGGTTCAGGTGAGAGACCACAGGGATTCCTGGTTGTGGGGGGGACCTTGGAAGTGAGTGAGGAGGAGCCTGCCCTGGATTAGGTGGGGATGATTGGCCTGGCCCGGCCAGAAGGAAGTCTGTGGGCCCTGCTCTCCTGCTCTTTGCCTGGTCAGCTGCACGAAGGGCCCAGAACAGAGGGCAGGGGAGGGTCAGGAGATGAAAAGATATTTTAGAAGAAGGTCCTGAGGCCACCGTGGTCTGAGAGGCACCGAGGCCGGCACAGAGCACTGGGCTTTGCAGTTGTTGTTCTGACCACTCACAGATGTAGAACTTGGGCAGAAGACTTAAATCCTCTGAGCCTCAGTTTTCTCATCTGTAAAATGAAGGGATAATCATACCCACTCACAGGATTGTAGTAAAAATTAACTGAGATAAAAAAGAGCCCCTGGGACATAATATGGGGTCCATGAATCATTGTGGTGGTTATGATTTTAAGGTGCCACAGGGTGCCAGCGAGGAGGGGCTCTTTGTGGGGTTGGGACAGTCCTGGCTGACGCCGGCCTCTGCACTGTAAATCATCCCTGTGGGACCTCCCTCCCCCTGCCTGCCACCTCTCTTCCGGTTGGCTTTTCCGGACCTCTGTGTACTGGGTTCAAGGCCTAAAAGGTACCTAAATGAGATTAATTGATTTGGGCAAGCCTGCCAATGGGGGTGGTCGAGGAGTACAGGCAGCTTATTCCTTAGGGTGGGAGGGGGCTGTTGGATGCATGGCAGCAGCTTTTGGAGCATTCTGAGAGACATCCATGTGTCAGGTCCTGCCAGGACACCGAGGCTGGTGGTTCGACCTGTTTGCACTTGCGCTTCCTCACTGGTAACCCGGGCGTGGGGGCTCGGAGCTTTTGAGGGGTCCTGAGGAGGAAGTCCCTGGAATCACCCACTAGCAGCTTTGGGGCTTGTTCCTTGAGCAGGGCAAAGTCACAATTTTGACACTTTATTGAACCCTGGTCCAATGTATTGTATAATAAGCCCATTCATTTAAAACTGGAATGGGGTGTGTGGGGAAAAAAGAGTTGGGATGAACCCAAGCAAAGCCGTTCAGTGACATCACAGGTCCTTCATTCAGAAGAGGCCCAGGTGCCTATCGGATGGCTGTTTCTGAAATGTCTGCTTTCTGAGCTGTGAGTGAGGGTCTGGAGAGAGAGGGGCTCATGCCTGTGTGTCGAGGGGACACACCCTGCTCCTTGATCAGAGGATGCACCAGCGCCTGAAGGGAATCTGTGCCCCCCAGGAGGCCACCCTGGGCCCTGGGGCTGCTGGGGTCCGAAGCAAGTGCCCTGACCTCCCTTCCTCTTCGTCTTTACACTGCTTTCCCCTCTCCATCTCCCCACCTGTAATTCACCCCAACAAGCCCTTAGCAGCTGGGGTTGGGGTGGGGTCTGTGCAGCCAGGGATATGTTGACTAGTGAAAGCTCTGGGTCTGGGGCCAGGCTGACACTTTTCACAATGAGATATGTGGCCCAGGAGTCTTAAAACCTCAGCACAGTGTCTGGCCCACAGGCTGTTCTGCACACTGAGGGATGCAGGGCGCGTTGTGCCGCTCCCACTCCCAGCTGAGAGGTCGGGAGGAACCAGAAGGACTGGGCTCCATCGGGAGAGAAGCCGGAAGCATTTTCACACCGGTGGTCATGGCTACAGGGTCATGGCTACAGTGGATTTTTCAACCCACTGACCAAATGTTGTGATTCTTGCAACAACTTAGAATTTTCGGCTCATGCTGAATGCTGGGGCTTTCCAGAAAAAGCTGTAGGCTGTTAGAACAGGCACTTTGCTCTGTAAGGAGGCCTGTTTGTTCCTGAGTGTGAGCTGATTTGCATTGGCTCACAAAGCTGAGCACAGACCCTGCATGGGAGACACAACCAACACCCCCATTTGCCTGCTGGCACGCACTTGTGCCCCCGCTCCCCTCCCCAGCCTTGCTCCCTAGAAGCCCTTGCTCCTCTCCCCTTGCCCTCTGTCCCCTTAGCCACACACACTCTTTGATGAAGTCGTCCTCTGCGTTCATGGATCTCACTAGGCCGTAGGTCTTCAGTTTACAAGACAGGAAACAAGCAAGAAGGGTTTTAGGATAACGGGCACCAGACAAGGCACCCGCCCAGACAACTGTTCTGGCAAAAGAACGTCCTGCCATTGGACTCTGTGCAATGCCAGAATGCCACCACTCTCGGGGTGGCCTCCTCGGGCTCAGATTTTGGGCAAATGAGAATGTGAAACGTAGGCAAAGCCTTCAGATAGTTCTGTATTCATTTTAACCAGTAATATTCTTTGCCTCTGTCTTTTTGGGAAGGTACCATTTAAATAGGTGATATATACAAAGTCCCCTCCGGCAAGAGACGTTATTCAAAGACTGAGTTTTGTCTGGAACCAGTTTGTGGTCACAGAATTAGCATCTGGTTTTTATTTGGTGCATGTGCTTTGAAAAGTACTTTACATTTACTGCCTCACAACAGTCCTATGAGGTGGCTGTGCTGATATCATCCCTTTTTATAAAATAGATGCGAAACCGCAGTGCAGAGAGCTTAGTAACCTGTCCATGATCACAGTTAGTGGAAGCTGGAGGCAGGATTTGAATACCTCCAGAGCCTGTGCTCTTACCTGCTGAGGTATATTGTCTCCTAATGGACGGTGCCCTGGAACATCCAGGTGATATTTGCCCACCTCCCAATTGCTGGGGTGTGGTAGGGGTGGGGGGGTGATACAGAAATAAAGTTATAAGGGCAAAGCATTCTTTTTGACCAAGACACGAATTTGGACAGAGGGCTCTTGAAAATGTGTAGAGAGAGTGTGCTGAAGGAAAAGAACGTCCTGTTCTTAATCAGTGAGCTAAATAATTAAGAGCCAAAGGATGGGAATCAAAGCCTTGGGCTGTTTTGCTCAGCGTAGTTGTCACACCATATTTAGATGTCTGCACCCACCTTTATCCAGGCCATTTGCATTTTTTGGCAGGAACGTGAGAACAAGCGTCACCTGGGGTTGTATCTGAGGGTTGCAAAGTGTCAGCGCTGGAGGAGCTGAGTGATCACTCATCTGACCTTCCCTCCAAAGCAGGAGTACCCGTGTCCAGCACCCTCTTCTGTCTCAGTGGTTTCAATGATGGGGAGACCCTGAGACTGAGTGGATCAGAGTTTTCCATCCTTCACTCCCAGTTCTCTGAGGTTACTAATAATTGACGTGAAATACATGCAGACATAAAAAACAAAAGCTAGAAAGCAACACTATGGGAAGTATTTATGATAAAAAGTGAAGATCTCTTCCTCCTTTTCCCAGGCTGGTCCCCAGGGGTGAATCTTGTGAATCTTGCTTTGTATGTAGCTCATTCCAGAATTTTTTTTATGCATACCAAAATATATACAAATGTAATTTTTAAAAAATGGGTCCAGCCGGGCGTGGTGGCTCACGCCTGTAATCCCAGCACTTTGGGAGGCCGACATGGGCAGATTACAAAGTCAGGAGATCGAGACCATCCTGGCTAACATGGTGAAACCCCGTCTTTACTAAAAATACAAAAAATTAGCCGGGCTGGTGGCAGGCGCTAGTCCCAGCTGCTCAGGAGGCTGAGGCAGGAGAATGGTGTGAACCCGGGAGGCGGAGCTTGCAGTGAGCCGAGATCACGCCACTGCACTCCAGCCTGGGTGACAGATCGAGACTCTGTCTCAAAACAAAACAAACAAACAAAAAACCACAATGGGTCCATATTATGAGTATTTTTGTACCTGTTTTCATTCTATATATACATTTTCACGTTAATATTTATGGAGCTACCTCTCTCCTATTTTATTATCAGCCTCATAATATTCCATTTTACAATGTGGATGGCCCATAATTTATTAAGCCAGAGTCATACACATATTAAGTTATTTCTAATTTTCCCTATTACAATTAATGCTACAGTTACTGTTTTTGTACATAGATCTTACTGTATTTGTACGATCAGTTCCCAGCGGTATAGTTGCTGGGGTTTGCCAACATGTGCCCCAAAAGATAGGCATTGCCACATTGCTTACCCCATTTATGACCCTATTAGTAGTGAGTGACGATGTCTGATTCTCCTACTTTTCACGGGCCCTGGGGTTTTAATGAAATGCTTTGATTTTGGGCCATCTGAAAGGCCTCTTTGGATTTCGGTATCTTTAATTATGAATGGGGTTGAATATCTCTCTCATATATTATTGGCCAAATGTGAACTCTCTAAGATACGTTTTGTCCATTTTTTTCTTTTGAGCTAGTCTGAGGCCATTTTAAACTGACCTTAATCTTCTAGAGGTGGCTGGTGTTGGCAAAAATTGTGGGGTTAGGAAAGCTGTGGCAGGGGTTTTGAATTTTGGCAGTTCCAAGAAAGCAGGGTTTCTTGGCAATTTGTGAAGCCCAGAGATGGATTCTGCCAATTTTGGAGTAAATGTGGAATTTTCTAATGTAATCGTGAGGCAAGAAACCATGTGACCTCTGTCACCTCATCCTGACAGTGTCGGCAGTGCTGTCCTTTCTGGAACTGTATGAAATTGTGGTCATGAATGCTTTGGAGCGTCTGCTGTGTGCTGGAGTTCTATAGATGAGCTTAATTATGGGAACGCCCTCCTGTCCTGGGGCGGGGAGGGGGATGAGCAGGGTGGGGGTGGGCTGGAAGAGGAGATGCCTGCTGCTTTGCCACCCTGGAAGCTCGCTGCAGGAGCTGCACATTTTTCTCAACTGCCTAACACAGGCAGGGCTTTGGTGGCTTTGGTGGCGGGACCCCAGGGCTGGCTGTTTTTGCTCTTTCATCACTTTTGTCAGGTCGTATTGAAAGGCCTTTAAAAGGCCTCTGACTTGCGGGGCCTCTGACCTGCAGGCCTTTTAAAGCACCTCCAGCTTTTCTAGTGAGTTTTTGTGTTTTGGGTGGGAATGTCTCACGAACTCTGGCATGCCAAGAAAGTCCCCAATTTCCCGGTAGGTAGTGATGGATGCAGAGCTGTGCTCTTCTGTTTAAGAAGCTCCTCAAGGCACTCTGGCCAGGACAGTTTAACCACAGGGACGCTAGTGGACTCAGTCAGTCCAGACTTGGCAGAGGGCAGCGGATGCCTATGAGTGTGTGCCAGTTACAGCAGGGCGTGGGCTGCTGCCCAGGTGGCCTGACTTTCTGTCTGTGTTCCTTTCCTTGTATCACCCTGAGTCTGAGCCAGACTTCCTCTTTTGTCACAGGTAATTCATCACCCTTATCAACTGCCATAAGTATCAGTCCACAATGCTCTGAAAAGACTTCCTCTTTGCTGTTAGTGTAAAGTACAAGAGGAAGCTAACACTAAATCAATTTCATTTTCATGCAAGTCTTATTAGTCATAATACCATTTTGGTCACTTCTGAGAAGCTTTTTGTGTTTTTAAATGCTTTGGATGAAAAATCCTCATTTGTCTCATAAACCTCCAAGGTGGATGTGATCTCGGCGAACACCAGTAACCGCGTGATGTTTGTGACTTTATCCGGTGCTGGGCGGACCACAGATAGAGTCCCCAGATGCTGAGACACTGACTGCAGTGTGCTCAGAGGAGGGCGGCTAGGGCAGTGAGCAGGAAGCCCCAAAATCGTCCCTGTCAAGCCCAGCTGGGGAGCCGACAGTACCTTCCCTAGAGGAAGGGTGCCAGGGGTGGTCATTTAGCTGTCCTGACATGATCTGTTGGCCCCACGAGCAGCAGCCAGGTCTGTATCTGAGAGCTGTAATTTCCTGCTGATAACAGGAACACAGATAAGGGAGGCCCCATCCCAGACTGATATTAGGTTGGCTTTTGAATCACTAGGCTTCTTGGATGTGCCTGAAGCCCACAGGTGCCCTTTAAGCACCTGTCGTGAGGGCAGATGTGACAGATACGTGTTTGCGCTCTGGGCAGTGAGTGGGTTTTGGGTAGCTTCTCTCCAGGAAATGAAGAATCACTTGGAGCTGAGCAAGTGCTAGAGAAGTCTTCAATCACAGACTGAACCCAGGAGGGCGTTTCGGCCTTTCTAAGTCCTTAAGGGTTGTAGGGAAGGTTTTGAACAACGGCTTTTGACTTTACCTTCTGAGAGGCCCTGTCAGGGAGTGGTGATGCTGTGGGTGAGAGCAGTTTGGAAGGTGTCACATCAGGGCCAACCCTGAGCCTTGCTTCTGTAGCCACCTCCTACGGGAGGTCATGACAATAATAAGATTTTGCATGTGTTTTCCAGGAGCAAAGACGCTTCCAAACTAGTCGTTGCGTTGACCACTGAGGATGACAGCCTGGTGGGCTCGGTCAGAGCCATTGTGTTAATACCCTGCTCCCACACACATAGCTGGTAAATGCCAGAAGATAACACTCACAGCCAGGCCTTCTGACCCCCAATTTTGTGTCATTTCTGCTTTTCAGTCTTACCCTTAGGTGTCACGGCTGTTTATTTAAACTGTTTACAGTGAATTTTGTTTGGGAGCATTGTTTTGTGAAATTTATGCTCTGGCAGAGAACAATTCCTGCTGTCTTCTTCATTTCTTCTAATTTTTTTTTTTTTTTTTTTTTTGAGGTGGAGTCGCCCAGGCTGCAGTGCAGTGGCGCAGTCTCGGCTCACTGCAAGCTCCGCCTCCCGAGTTCACGCCATTCTCCTGCCTCAGCCTCCCGACTAGCTGGGACTACAGGCACCCGCCACCACGCCCGGCTAATTTTTTTTTGTATTTTTAGTAGAGATGGGGTTTCACCGTGTTAGCCAGGATGGTCTCGATCTCCTGACCTCGTGATCCGCCCGCCTCGGCCTCCCAAAGTGCTGGGATTATAGGCGTGAGCCACCGTGCCCGGCCATTTCTTCTCATTTTTAAATTTTAGTGCTTTTCCCCCTCATGCCCCGACTTGCCAAGCTACTTTGAGGGTGGTGGGTGCATCTTGCTGTTTTACACTCTGGAATGTCTTGATGGGACCAAAAATAAAAGTTTCTTGCTTGAGATGAAGACTTGATTTCATGAGGTTGCCATCATCAGGTCACAGAATCTCAGCATCAAAGTTAGAGCCCATCAGATTCTTGAATTACTTCTGTAAACTCTTTGCCAAGTGGTGGTTTAGACTTTTTGAATGCACCTTTTGAGGGTGAGCTCACTCCCTCTAGTAAGCCAGCTTTTGGAAGCTTAGATTGTGCCTTCTGCCCTGGATTTGAAACTGCCTCTCTGTAATTCAGACTTCAGTTATAATCTATGATGATCTCTCCAGCACTGGATGCCCTGTAAACACGTGCTAAATATTAATTGACGTTTAGAATTAGATGGTTGCCATCTGCTTTGCTAAAGCCACATGACTGGTTTGTCTTTACTTGGGCCTCACCCATTGATGCTGGATTTATCCACCTCAGATGAGGAGGTAGTGCTATGCAGAGAAGAGCGGCGGAGACTAGGAGTCCAACCTGGGCTCCCCATTCTTCTCTGTTCACTTTCCAGTCATGTTGGAATAAACCTGGTGCCCCTGGCTCCTCATCAGAAATGGGGTGATGATGCTCGCCCTGGAGCGCTTCCCGGGTTTGTTTAGAATCGATCAGATGTGCTTACAACATGTGAAGGAGTTTCATACATTTTATGGAAAGTGGAGGTTCCCGTGGCCTTTCCCCTGGGGCTTAGCAGTAATGTGCTAAGTGTTCTGAGCACAAACAAATAAGGGGCATTGGGAAAGGTCTGTGGGCTTTGGAGGATTCCTACCTCCCGAGTCCGACTCCTCTAGGCTGGACCTGTGGCTCCCCTGAGAGCCCCAGGAAAACAAGGATCAGTCTCAGGGTCTGTATCGACAGGACAGACAACACTTTAACTTCAGACAGGC
The DNA here is from genome assembly GCF_009828535.3 of Hylobates moloch. Lineage (NCBI taxonomy): Eukaryota > Metazoa > Chordata > Mammalia > Primates > Hylobatidae > Hylobates > Hylobates moloch. Next base: position 11,282,218 of record NW_026652288.1, read on the forward strand.
AATAGGATTCGTTTTCTCAGAGAGCCCCAAGTTCTGTTTCGTTCTGAGGGTCCTTTCAAAGGTAAGTCAAAGGTTAGCCTGTGCTGAAACCCGAGTTTGTTTTCAGCAGTTCTCTTTCATTTGCTTCTGGCACAGTTCCTCATTGCTGTTTATGCGACGACCTGCCAGCTCCTTCCTCATTAAAACACCAGGGGCTTGCACATACGCTGCGTGGCCCCTGACAGCCCTAGGTCATCTGTGTCTCCTGGGTAAGTGGAGACCCCAGTCACAAAACACATCCACATCCTCCTGCCTGCCACTGCTTCCATCCTGGTTTTGGCAAAATGGTCACCAGAGGTCAACGAACTTCGCTTGAGCCCTGGTCCTTTGCTCTGGGACACCCACTGGTTTTCAATATTACAAGAGTGGGACTGAGGGAGCTTGGATCCTCTATTTCCATAATACAGGAGGAAAAGTGTTCTGAACCAAGAAAATACTTTCGCTTTTGGAAATCAATCACCATATAGATTTAATGCAGTTACATCATTCCAGAAATACCTAGCTTGGTACTCAAATACATGGGATTAGACTCCTGGCAAGTGTTGCAGAATGTCATCAAAGAAGACGTGGGAAGTTGTTAAAGAAAACATGGCCACGTAGCACTGCAGACATCTCCTGGGCACTGCGATGGGGCAGGTACTGCGTCAGAAATGAGCAAGCCTCGTCCCTCTCCTCAAGGAGAGAAGACTCACTTGGTAGACAGATGTCTGTTCAGCCACTTGACAAATGGCAGTAATATTTATCAAGCTACTGCCCTGGATGGCTGGGCTGGAGGGCTGAGGGGAAGGTTGAGGCTGAAAGATAGAGTTGTGTGGGTGTGTTTATGAAGGGGTCATATACCTGGACAGCTGGGGGAGGAAACGGAGGAGGCAGGTGGAAATCCAGATTTGAGGGGTAATTATTGTTCAGCTCCTGCAAGACACTTAGTTTTTTTTTGTTTTTGTTTTTTTTTTTGAGACAGAATCTCTCTCTGTCGCCCAGGCTGGAGTGCAGTGGCGCCATCTCGGCTCACTGCAAGCTCCGCCTCCTGGGTTCAAGCGACTCTCCTGCCTCAGCCTCCTGAGTAGCTGGGACTACAGGTGCGTGCCACCGTGCCTGGCTTATTTTTTGTATTTTTAGTAGAGACATGGTTTCACCGTGTTAGCCAGGATGGTCTCGATCTCCTGACCTCACGATCTGCCTGCCTTGGCCTCCCAAAGTGCTGGGACCACAGGCATGAGCCACCACGCCTGGCCACTTAGTTCTTAAAGAAGGGAGAGTAGGAAGAAAAGTACCAGTGAGAAAGATTGAACAAAAACGGGGATTGTAAGAGTGCATTTATTGAGACAGTTTTGCATTTGCATTTGCTCGGCCAGTCTTGTATATAATTAGATGTTGCTTACCATAACATCATTTCATTTCCAAGGAGCAAACCCACAATTTGAAAATGGACCCACTGTTATGTCCCAGATAACGTGCCTTAGGTAATGTTCTAGTTGAAGGAAATAGAAAGGGAATTAAAATCACTTTTATTTACTTGCATAATAAATGAGTGGAACAGCAGATTCCTGAATTGTCCATTAAGGGGCATGGCCTAAAATAATTCAGATCTATTTATTTATTTATTTATTTATTTATTTATTTATTTATTTATTTATAAATTTATTTATTTATTGAGATGGAGGCTCTGTTGCCCAGGCTGGAGTGCAATGACATGATCTTAGCCCACTGCAACCTCTGCCTCCTGGGTTCAAGCAATTCTCCTGCCTCAGCCTCTCGAGTAGCTGGGATTACAGGCACTTGCCATCATGCTAATTTTTGTAGAAATGGGGTTTCACCATGTTGGCCAGGCTGGTCTCGAATTCCTGACTTCAGGTGATCTGCCCACCTTGGCCTCCCAAAGTGCTGAGATTATAGGCGTGAGTGCCTGGCCCCCATATTTATTTTTAATAATCGATGCTATATGAGTTAAGCATGCTATTTATTATTAATGTCATAAGTAGAATTCTAAGTGGAATGTGCTTGTAGATTTTTATGTTCTTTGATGTATTATCTGTTTGGTTCTAACATAAAACAGTTTCTAACCCAGAGATACCTGGAAAGATGATATTCCAATGCGATGTAATAACCTCAGAAAATTTGCATTATTTCAGAAGGTCAAGCTAGAAGATGTCACATTGAAAAAACTTACATGTTTCTTAACCTTAGAACTTTTCTGAGTTCCACAGTTAGAGAAACCCAGTCTTGCCAAAGGATATTTGTAAGATTTGGCTTGAGTTTTCCGTCAAAAACATTTGAACTAGGGGTTGTAGAATCCTGTTTCAAGTGGTAAATAAAATCCTGTCAGGTGAAGCTGATATTTCTTGCCAAATTTTGAGATTAAAGTCAGTAGGTTTAAAAGGAATTTGGTATGGGGTGAGTGAATAGCAGGCATCTGAAAGCTGTTCCACTGGAAATTGAAGCCTTCCGTTTGGTCTTCTGCAGGTTTTGTTTATCGTTTGTCACCCTTGAGGTAATTAAGATACTTTCTTCTTTAAAGCAGATATTCCCCTCAGTGCTTGATCACGTGTTTTAGCAGACAGCAGGAAACTGACACCAAAGACAGTCATGAGATTAACGGGCAGGTATGGGGAGGTGGATTGATTGGCTGGTTTTGTCTGACTTCTTCAGGTAAATTAGCTTCTTCCTTGAGCCTTTTACTCGAAACATAACTGAGAGTAAAATTTGGGAATTTATGCCCAGCTGGTTCATTCTTGTATTCTTTAAATATTTGTCCAAGATGTATTTTGAAGAGAGCTTGGAGGAAGGGCAGAGAAAGAAGAGCCTGGCTGCCTCTAACCTGCCTGCACCCCTCCAGGCAACAGGTGCCTGGGGTGACCGGGCCCACCCTGATGTCTTAAAGGGCATGGTCCCTCCCGTGCCTCCTGGGGGAGGGATTGCCCCCTCCACCCCAAGCTCTCTTTCAAAGAAATTGTTCAACCAAATAATATCCTGGCTTCCTGAAATGAGTTCTGGTTAATACAATTTTCTCTCTCCCCAATTCTTAAAAAAAATGTTAATTGTGATAAAATACATATAATATAAAATTTGCCATTTTAACCGTATTTAAGTGTATAGTTCAGTGGCAAAATGGAAACTCTGTACCCATTAAACACACACTGACTCCCTGTTTTCCACTTCTCCCTAGCCCCTGGTAATCAGTCTTTCTGTTTCTATGAGTTTGTCTACCTAAGGTAGCTCATGTAAGTAGAATCATACAGCATTTGTCCTTTTGTGACTGGCCTATTTCATTTAGCCTACTGTCCTCAAGGTTCATCCACACAGTAGCATGTATCAGAATTTCCTTTCTTTTTAAGGCTCAGTAATAGTCCATGATATGGATAGACCACATTTTGCTTTTCCATTCATCTGTCACACTGGATTTGCTGCCTCCTTTTGGCTGTTATGAATAATGCTGCCATGAACATGGGTGTGCCAATATCTTTTCGAGACCTGCTTTCAGTTTTTTTTGATATATACCCAGGACTGGAATGGCTGGATCATAAGCTAATTTTATTTTTATTTTTTTGAGGAATTCAGACTATTTTCTGAAGTGGCTCCACATTTTACATTCCCGCCAGCAGTGGACAAGAGTTCCAGTTTCTCCATATCCTTGCCAACACTTGTTATATTCTGTATTTTTTTTTTTTTTAACAGTCGCCATCTTAATAGATGTGAGGTGGTGGTATTCACCCTTTTAAAAACTTTCAGTGCTTAGTTGTTAAGGCAGGCCCAGGGTATAGATGTTGAGTTCCTAGGAACAGACAAAAGACTGCCAGGTGGAGCCCATGACCCTGTCACTTGTTGAGAATTATTGAGAAGATTTCCTGCTTTCAAATCGAGGTATTTTCAGATTTGCAAAGAAGTTATTCAATAGAGTGGACAGCTAAAGATATCAAAGCACGACTAATCTAAGCTAAAGCCACAGCTGAGGATATCAAAGCACTTTCTGATTCTTTGCAGTAGGAAAATACTCCAGACCAATCCAGTGGGAAGGTCACAGAAGAAATTGTAGTCTTGGCTCTGTCTTTGCCATGGGGGGAGCTTTGCTAAGTCACTTCCTGTTTCTGGGCTTACTTTTAAAAAATGAGGTCGTTGGAACAACAACTAAGGATCCCTTCTGGCTTCCAAATTCTTGGATTCTGAGCAGTAACCTTGAGTTTGCTCACTGAAGAGGGGCAAGGATGCTTGTTCTTGAGAACGAGAGAGCAGAGCAACAATTCAATTATTAAAGATGCCTCTTCAGTTGCTGAGAACTAAGGAGTGGAGCCTTTGTCTTGGAACGGATAGAGCTGGAATTAGACCTTGCAGGTCACCCAGGCCAATGTGCCCCCTTTACAGAGGAGAGGCTAGGATGCAGAGATGTGGTAATGCTATCCAGTTACGAGCTTTCTTTTTCTTATGAGTAAAAAACTATCAACAGTAGTTCGTAGATGTGCTGGCCTGGGGTTGGGGCCTCACTGCTGGGGAGGTGGTCTCATCATTCGGTGACAAACATAGCTCACCCACAAGGGTGATGAAGGCAGAGAGATGGGGGACATAAGGGGCTTCACAGAACCGAAAGAGAGGTCACTTCAAAATCCAAAGACCTGGGTTCTAGTCTGGTGAAACTGGGCGTGTCAATCCAGAGAGCCCCTCTTCACCAGCCCTGCGATCTTCGTTGCACTTTGGCTGCCTTCTGGTTTTACCATCTGAAAGGCTGCATTCCTACAGGGTATTGTGAGAGTCAGCATGAGATAATGTATATGAAAGAAATTGTACAAAGATGTTATTAATACTGCTTGCACATAGTTTTAGAGTTAGAGGGTTGCCTCTCTTACCAAACACACGTTAAAATCTAAGTTCAACATGGAAGGAATAAGAAGTATCAGGGTTACAAAGAATCATTTCTTATATTGTACATCTTTTCAGGAACCATTGCACCACACCTTTTTTGCATGAAGTTAAACCTGTACCACTCGTAAACTTAGAAAAATGTGTGTTTTGATGTTTATGTGACTTATTAGCAGGACAGATCAAGGGGGAGCTGGGCTCTAGTGTTTACCCCCAGGTGAACAGGAAGGCAGATGTGTGTTCCTCCGTGAGTGTTTACTAAGGGCTGGACTTGTTTCCTCGGTTGAGAGAGGAGGTGTATCAGTACAGACAGCTTCATTTAAAATTGTAAAATGAACCTGGGAGGGCTTCTTGCATTCTTTGTAGGCATCATTCATGACTTTTGGTTCTCTGGCCTGTTCTAAATTAGAATTAAATCCTCAGTTCTTACTAGCCCCTGCATGCAGGGGATTTGACCACTTTTGCGCCTCATTTGCAAATGGGTGTGCTGATCTCACTTTTGTGTATTTCACAGGGGTTGAGGTAAGATTTACAAAAGGTATATTTTGTTTTTTTAACTTGAAAGGCCAAGGTTTTATCCTTGGCCTTAAGAATGTAGCTCATAAAAGAACAAACAAACCATACAATTTCCTCTACTCTCATACACACTTCTGACACCAGACGTGTGTGTGTCTCTTCCATACCAAGCAGTTCTCCAGCTCTCGGAGCACACCAACTGGGTGCCTGTAATTCAATTCAATTCTGACACCATCTACCTGGAGTTAGCATCAGATTCCACAGGTTAAGGGCTCATTCCCACAAGCTGTCCCTCACTTCAGATGCCAGTCACCGTCTGGGCCTCCCGTGCTTCTGCTTGACTGGCTATAAATCGGGGGTTCCCATGACCCCCTCCTTGGGTTCATTCCTTTGTGGATCGGCTCACGGTACTCAGGGAAGCAGTTTACTGATTGTCACTGGTTTATTATAAAGGATGCAACTCCGGAGTAGCCAGAGGGAAGGGTACACAGGGCAAGGCGGTGGGGGCAGTGGTGGTGCTTCCATATCCTCTCCAGCACCCCAGCCTCCCAGCACTGCCACGCGTTCACCAACCTGGAAGCTCTCTGAGCCCCTTTCTTTCAGGTTCTATGGAGGCTTTATTACACAGACAAGATTGATTAACTCATTGGCCATTGATTACACTTAATCTCTCTCCCCTCTCCCTCTCCCTGGAGGTTGGGGGTGGGGTGGGGGGTGGGTAGGGAGTGGCTGAAGGCACCAACTCTCATCACGGATTTGTTCCTCTGGCAGCTGTGGTCCAGCCCCCATCCTCCAAGAGTCCTCTGATTAAACTTTGGTGTGGTTGAAGAGGGCTTATCATGAATGACAGAAGACACTCCTTTCACCTTAATTGCTCTGGAGCTAAGGAGCTATTTCAGGAGCAGGGGAGGAAAACGAAATATCATAACAAAAGACATTCCTATCACTCTGATCACTTAGAAATTTTAAGGGGTTTAGGAGTTCTGGCTTAGATCTGGGGATGAAGACAAAAATATATATTTCATATTACATCATAATATCACAGCGCCACTGAATGATAGGAAAAGCTCCCAGAACCAACCTGTCTACACAGCAGGTTTGTGAGCCACAGGTTCACACACGTGGTGTCTCCTGGAGTCTGTAGGTGACCTGAGGTGGGCTTGTTGTCAGTGTGGTCACATGTGTCCTGGGATAGTTGCCTTGAAGAGTGGGAGCAGTATGGACTAGGAGGAGGGGTGAGGTCTCGGGGTGGACTGGAAGGTATGTCGTGCAAATCCTTCCTGTTTGGGCGGTATTTGGAACCACGTGGCTTCACGAGTCTGCCAAAGCATCAGGTGAATAAACGGGAGAGGAGAAGAGAGTCTAGGACTCAGCCCTAGAGTATAAGTCAGAGCTGGAAAAGAAGAGGCTCCAGAGATTGGATGGCCACCGAGAGGTGCCACGTCCCTGAAGGGCCAGAGGAGGGTTGATGATGTGACCCCATGAAGCTGAGCAAGGAGTGGAGAGAGGAGGGCTGGAGGACTTCCGCCTGCCATGACCCAGTCCAGGGATAAGATGTGAGTGCTGTGGGCCAGTCGAGACCGCCAGTTAGCACAGCAGGGCACAGTGACAGCAGAAGGATGGGAGCAGAGAGCCGGGCAGAGTGGACAGTGATGTGGGCAGGCATGGACTGCACCAGGTGGGCAGGGATCCAGAGCTACCAAAAGAAGGCCAGAGCACAGCGGCGGCTTGCAGTCCAGCTGCCTTGAACCCAGAATATCTCTTGGCCTGTCCCTTTCCCTCTTTTTCTTTTGTCTCTACCTCCTTTACAGGTGGGGAATCGTTTCTCTCCTAGTCTTCCTGCCATCAGGTTTTCTTCTTGCCAGGCTTCACATTGTTATGGTGATGCTTTTTCTAAATCTTGGATCAAAGTGTCATTTTGTTCCAGAATCTGATGGCTTCACACAGCAGAGCCCGCATCTCCTGGCACGGTTTCCCACTCTCCATCCTTCCCTTCTGCACATTCTGTGTTCTGGGCACAGCTCCCTCTTCCAGTCTGGTGGTTTTAAGCTTCCATGCTTCTGCATGAACCTCTTGCTGTCCCACAGTACCCTGTCCACCTTCTCGTCTGACATCTGAGGGTGTCCCTGTCCTCCTCCAAGCCTGCCTCCAGCGCCAGCTCCCTCTGATGCACCTTCTTTCCTTGATCATAACTCCCTTAGTGTTTACTTAAATTCAGTGACACTGACATATATTTTAGTTTGTGTGTGTGTGTATGTGTATATATATATGTATACACACATACATATATGTATACATATATGTATATATACACATATATTACAGGACTTAATATACTAATTACAGCCCTGTATTCACTGGAGCAAGATCCTATCTTCAAATACACACACACACACACACACACACACACACACACACACACACACCCCGACTAAAATATATGTAAGTGTTGCTGACATGCATTTATATATGTCATATATATGGTCTTGCACTCCGTGGCTGGAGTGCAGTGGCACAATCTCAGCTCACTGCAGCCTCCACCTCCCGGGTTCAAGTGATCCTCCCACCTCAGCCTCCCAAGTAGCTGGGACTACAAGTACGCACCACCACACACAGCTAATTTTTGTGTTTTTAGTAGAGATGGGATTTTGCCATGTTGTTCAGGCTGATCTGGAACTCCTGGGCTCAAGCCATGCGCCTGTCTCATTCTCCCAGGTGCTGGGATTATAGGCATGAGCTACTATGCCCCGCTAGTTCCTTGTGTATTACCTCTGTTTCCTTCATGAGACTGTGAGTCCCTCCAGGGGACAGGACTTTCTTCTTTATCTCTGCGTTGTGGCCCCAGGCCGTGTAGAGGAGATGGCCTGAACGTTTGCTGAGTGGATTGCAGTTGACAGCCGGCCAGCAGCCCAGAGCACTGGTGTTCCCTGGAGCAGTGGAGAGAAGTCAGACAGGCAGGCAAAGGCCACATGGAAATTGTCACAAACAAAAATCATTCATTTCCCTTCTCCAGTAAAAATAGTCATTTGTTTTTCAACTAGTATCATTAAGTAGCTATTGTGATTGGCATGGTGGGGGATCCTATGCTGTATGAAATAGTCTCTTTACAGTCTTGAGATTTAGTGTGCAAAACCTGTCCATCATGACAGAAGAAGGGGCAGGTGGCAGTGGTGCTAAGGACAATATAAACAAGCTTCATGGGACTGCAGAGAAGATAGGGCCTGGGGACAACTGAGATTAGACATCATGGGGTCAAGGCTCTCTGTGCTGGACTCTGGGAGAGTGGAGACTGGTGGGCTTGCTGTGGGAGTTGGGGTGATAGGCCATGATGGGCCCTGATGGGCTGTGATGGGCCGTGATGGGCCCTGATGGGCCGTGATGGGCCGTGATGGGCTGTGATGGACCCTGGTGGGCTCTGAAGGGCCATGATGGGCTATGGTGGACCCTGATGGGCCGTGATGGGCTCTGATGGGCCGTGATGGACCCTGATGGGCCGTGATGGACCCTGATGGGCCGTGATGGGCCATGATGGGCCGTGATGGACCCTGATGGGCTGTGATGGGCCATGATGGACACTGATGGGCCGTGATGGACCCTGATGGACCCTGATGGACCCTGATGGGCCATGGGGGTGGATAGAGCACATTCCAGAAATGAGATGAGCTGAAAGTTGAGTGTGTAATCCACATTTTTGAAATGGTGAGGAGTTCATTTTGATTGGCTCTTCCTCTGATTAATTGTGTGTCTGTTGTGTTTTTTTTTTGTCTGTTTTCTAGGCGCAGACCATGAATTATGTGGGGCAGTTAGCCGGCCAGGTGTTTGTCACCGTGAAGGAGCTCTACAAGGGGCTGAACCCCGCCACACTCTCAGGGTGCATTGACATCATTGTCATCCGCCAGCCCAATGGAAACCTCCAATGCTCCCCTTTCCACGTCCGCTTTGGGAAGATGGGGGTCCTGCGCTCCCGAGAGAAAGTGGTAAGCTCTCAGGGCATGGGGACCTGGCACCAGCTTTCCTTAGAGAATGCCCTTGCACTCTGCTGATACCACCTGTCTTGAACTCTCAGACCCAGAGTTTTAGGTCTCCGTTGGAAATGGCCAGTCACGGAACTGACAGTGACTAACTGAAATTATTCTAGTTAGTATGGCTGTGTAAATTAAAGTGCCATGGCACACACCACTGTTTATTAAGCTCCTGTATCTGTGGGTCAGGAATTCAGGCAGAGCACAGCGGGGTGGTTTGTCTCTGCTCTCTGGGGCCTCAGCTGGAAAGCGCAAAGGCTGAGGGCTGGAATCATCTGAACACTCACATTCTTTGTGACTGGTGGTTGATTCTGGCTCTTGGCTGGGCTCTTCGCTGAGGCTGTTGGTCATACCAACTATCCATGGCTTCTCCATGTGGCCAGGGCACCCCATAACACAGTGGCAATGGTGAGGTGAGCATCTTGAAAGGGAGGAAACCAGGCAGATGCTGGATCTTATGGCCTAGCCTTGCAAGCCACATGGCGTCTCCTCTGCTGTGCTCTACTGGTTGGGGCCATCACAAGCCTGCCTGGGCTCAAGGGGAGGAGAAATAGGCCTGTCTTGGTGGTGTCAATGGAAGAATGATAAAGCTCATACATTTGGAGAGGAGAACTAGGTTGCTGCCTGCAGGGTGGCCAATTCTGACAGGCTAGGAAGTGTAGCCTCTGGCCAGAAGCAGAAAACAGACACTTTGAGGAAGGGGCAAAGAGACGAGGGATTTGTGCTGTCTAGGGTCACAGAATCTACGTATTTAATAAGCCACAGGAGGGGTCATGAGTATTCAGGAGAGGAAAACATGCCTCTCCATGGGACCCATGTTCAAAACGTGATGGCACTAGCACCAGCCAAGGGTGGAGTTTTCTGGTGTCTAACATCAAAGGGTGGAGCAGAGGAAGGGAAAACCCTCAGGGCACATTCTCCCTAGGCGGGCCAGGACCGGTTCCTGAGTTCTTATCAGGCAAAAAAAAAAAAAAGGCAGAGCAGCTTCTTTTGTTGATACCAGTGCAGAGTCTTTTGGAAGGGCTGGTTTCTGTTTGGCCCTTAGGGAAGAAAGCATCATGGCGGTTAGTGAGGTGGGGTATGAGGAAGCCTGTCCTATCTCCCATTGCATCATGGCCTGGAACTCAGTTCTCAAGGTTTCGCTGGCATCTCCTTGTCCAACAGGGGGTCTGTTCAGTCAGTTGCAAGCTTAGAATTTTATTTCTAGTTTATTTTCAGGAGTGGCGAAGGTTCTGGAAGAGCAGGTAGGACCGGGATATTGATGTGGCCAGTTTTAGAAGACAATCTGCCACACAAATGGAAAGAAACAAATCCTTACAAATAGACATTTCATGCCCCAATCTAATGTGGATTTTGGGATGATGTCTCATGATTGGTCCTTTGAATTAAGTTCAAGAGGAAGCTCTTCCTTGAGTATGTGTGAAGGATCCCAGCCAATAGTTGATGAGTTTTCCAGGGTGTAATTTCTAATGTCTGGGGCTGGGGAAGCTTTGCTTGCAGCTTGAACTCTCACCAGCCATGTGACCCTGGGCTGGTCGCTCCTTTTGTCTGGCCTCAGCTCCTCAGCCAAAAAAGGAGGAGCTGGACCAGGTGGTTTCAGAGGAATCTTTCTATTAGCTTGCTGCAAAAGTAACTGCAGTTTTTGCCATTATTTTTAATAATTATAATAATGGCCAAAATCTCAATTATTTTTGCACCGACCTACTGTTTTGGGTTCCATCTTTCCTGGTCAGGGGCCTGCCCTCCCAAACCCAGAACTCCTCCAGTGCTCAAGTGACAGTTCCCTTGGATGGGACTGCCTGACTGAGACTGGGAGTTGTGTGGCACTTCAGGGTGTATGTGACGACAGCGTATCCGCGGAGACTTGGCCGTCCCCATGAGGTCTCCTGTTCTGGTGAAGGCAGCTCATTCTTTTGTTAACCATGTTTTCCCTTCAGGTTGACATAGAAATCAATGGGGAATCTGTGGATTTGCACATGAAATTGGGAGATAATGGAGAAGCATTTTTTGTTCAAGAAACAGATAATGATCAGGTAAGGAAGCCTGGGTGGTCAGGGTTACCCCCTAGTTTTGAGCTTTGAGCATTTGTTATCTGGAAACACGGCAGAAGTTTGTGCAAAGTAATACCGGACCTGGCTGTGTGGATGATGGGGCAGAGAAAAGTGGGCGTTGATCTGTGTGGGGGATTTGAGCCAGATGGCCTAGGGGTGTGCTGAGTGCACACAGACTCAGCTCTCCTGGCTGGCTTCAGTTTGCTGACTGCTTCCCAGGAGACAGAGGGATGGGCTTCACACATGCGCCTGGACCACTGTCAGAGGTGTACAGATTACACTGGTGTGTCAAATCTCAAATGCCCAGTGTTCTTTTATTTAGTGAGTGGCTGAATTACTTTAAAAAAAATTTTAAAAATTTTAATAGCTTTATTGCGATATACGTCACATATACACAATTTACGCATTTCAAGTGTACACGTAGTGGTTTTAGTATATTTACAGACAGGTGCAACTATCACCACAGTCATATTTAGAACATTTACATCACCCCCAAAAGAAACACCATACCCTTTAGATATCGCTTCCCCTACACTCTACCCCCCAACCCCTGAGCCCTACGTTACCGCTGATCTTTCTATCTCTATAGATTTCCTTATTCTGAACTTTTGAATGGAATTATAGTATCCAGTCTTTTATGCCTGTTTTTTTTTGACTAATATTTCAAGGTTCATCCAGGTTTTAGTATATATCAATGTTTTATTACTTTTTATGGCTGAATAGTATTCAATTGTATCCATAGACCATGTCCATTCATCTGTTCCATTCATCATTACAAACAACTTGGGGCCGGGCACGGTGGCTCACGCCTGTAATCCCAGCACTTTGGGAGGCTGAGGCAGGTGGCTCACGAGGTCAGGAGATGGAGACCATCCTGGCTAACACGGTGAAACCCCGTCTCTACTAAAAATACAAAAAATTAGCTGGGCGTGGTGGTGGGCGCCTGTAGTCCCAGCTACTCGGGAGACTGAGGCAGGAGAATGATGTGAACCTGGGAGGCGGAGCTTGCAGTGAGCCAAGATCGCGCCACTGCACTCCAGCCTGGATGACAGAGTGAGACTCTGAAAACAAACAAAAAAAACCCCAAAAAAACAACTTGGGTTGTTTCTACCTTTTAGCCATTGTAAACAACCCGGCTGTGAACATTTGTATATAAGTTTTTGTGTGGACATGTCTGTTTGATTTTTCTTGGTTATATACCTAGGAATGGCATTGCTGGGCCATGTGGTAACTTTACATTTGACATTTGAGCAACTGCCAGACTGTGTTACAAAGCAGCTGTTCCATTTTTTATTCCCACCAGCAGCACACAAAGAGTTCTGATTTGTCTACATCTTTGCCAATACTTCTCTGATTTTGTGATTCTAGTCATTCTAGTGGGTGTGAAGTGGTAGCTCTTTATGGTTATGATTTGCATTTTCCTAATAACCAGTGGTGTCTGACATCTTTTTATGTGTTTATTGGCCATTTCTGAATCTTTGGAGAAATGTCTATTCAGATCCTTTGCTAGTTTGTGTGTGTGTGTGTGTGTGTGTGTGTGTGTTGTTTTTCTTTCTTACTACTGCCTTGTATGCCTTCATTATATATTCTAGGTACAAGTCCCTTATCGGGTATATGATTTGTAACTATTTTCTCCCATTGGGTGGGTTCTCTTTTCACTTTCTTGACGGTGTTCTTTGTAGCACAAAAGTTTTTAGTTTTACTGAAGTCTAATTTTTTTTTAAAGTTTCTGTTTACCTTTTAATATGTTCTGTTTTTTCTTTTGTTGTGCGTGCTTTTGGTGTCATATGCGTAAAGAGTCCTTTGCCAAATCCAAGGTCGTGATTTCTGGTTACTAAGACAAACCACTTCTTTAACTCTTTTGTTCACAGATGAAGCACCTTAAAGGAGTCTGATGTAGGGATTCCTGAATGAAATCGACTTGAACTAGTTCCTTTCCAGGAAGACAGCTATGATTAAAAAGGAACGGCTCTTTATAGCTCCAGGTTTTAAAGCAGGTGTCCATAATTGCAGCTTCGCGACAGAATAGTCCCAGGCACTGCCTCCATCCTGCCCGCCCAGAAGGGTGGTGCCTGGGGAGGACCCGGCATCTCTCCTTCCATGCTCTAGAGCAACCCTGTTGATACTGGGGATCCCTGCTCACCTGCTCTTCAACTCTCTTAGATGAGAAGACTCCAAAAATACTAATTGGTTCCTAATGGCCTTTGACAGAAACTCTTTGTGCTGCATGTGGACACCTGCATTTTTAATTTCTAGTTGTACCTGGCTTTAGATAGATATTTGGCCATTGGAGCTGAGGAAGCATTTTGGGCCAGCGTGCAGCGGGACCTGTATGGGGGCTGCTTGCTGGTCTTGCTGGCCTGACAGGGTGCCTGTGGGTGGGGTGGGGCCTTGGAGGCCAGAATATGTTCAGCTCCATACAGATGCCTCTTAGGACCCCTGGGATGCTGCTGGAAGCTGGGGAGCCCGTGTCCTTCAGCACTGCTTGGTACTGCATGTGCCTGCGGGGGTCTGCCTGGCTGCCCATTCCCTTCCAGCCCATGGACAGCAAAGGGCCTTTCTCTGCTCCTGATCTGAGAATCTGTGCTGCTTCTCTAGTTGGTCCAGTCCAGCAGCCGGATGAGATGACCTCTCACTCCCTTCCAGCCTCAGCTGTGTGTCTCAGGTGTAGACGTTCTATTTCAATGTGTCTGATGCTCTCCAACCCTACTTGAATGATCAGCAGTACACTTTTCTTTATCCCCTCTGTTTTATATATATTCTTATTGTCAACAAGTTTCTCATACAAAATGAGGCATTCATTAATAAAATGATTACTAGCGTTTTATAGAAACTGCTGAATCATTACAAACAACTACTAAATGGACAGGTTGTGTTTTTTCCTTTTGTCTTTAAGGGGAGGATCAGTATCTACTTCCTCGATGTTCAGGGCCCTCCTTGGGCCCTGGTGCAGACAGGTTCTTGGGCGGGGCTGTTGGTTGTTTTATATGTTTTTGGTTTTTAGATCATTACTATCTTAATTCAGTGCATATAAAAAATACACAATACACGTTCTCTTTCTCTCACACCCACCCATGCACACCTACATCTACACAGAAGTGCAAGAGTGCATCCAATTCCCAGCATAATATGGTGAGTCAAAGCCCATTTTTTTCCTCTGTGCTCTGGATATTTCAGCCAAGGTTGAATTTTGGGGGCTTGAGATCACTGAGAATTACCTCCCATTGTTAACATTACATAAATGCAGGATTGAGTACAAAGTGGCATTCAATACATTGTTGGCTTTCTGATCTTCTACCACATTGGGCAGCCACATCTCCAGGTCACTGTGGCTGTGGCCTCTAGCTGGGCCATCTGCTGTGGCCCTCCCCAGGAGGTGCTTGGCCTCTGAAGTGAATCCCGGAGGCCTCTGGCAAAGCCCTGCTTCTTACACCCGAGGTAATGAGGCTCTTTTCAGAAAATGTGTTCTTTTCTTAGGAAGTCATCCCCATGCACCTGGCCACCTCCCCCATCCTGTCAGAAGGAGCTTCGAGAATGGAATGCCAGCTGAAAAGGGGCTCTGTGGACAGGATGAGAGGCCTGGACCCCGGCACACCAGCCCAAGTGATCGCTCCCAGCGAGACACCGTCAAGCAGCTCTGTAGTGAAGAAGAGAAGAAAAAGGAGGAGAAAGTCACAGCTGGACAGCCTGAAGAGAGATGACAACATGAACACATCTGAGGATGAGGACATGTTCCCCATCGAGATGAGCTCGGACGAGGCCACGGAGCTGCAGGAGAGCAGCAGGTAAGGACTGAGCTCGGACGAGGCCACGGAGCTGCTGGAGAGCAGCAGGTAAGGACTGAGCTCGGATGAGGCCACGGAGCTGCTGGAGAGCAGCAGGTAAGGACTGTCCAGGGTGGAGGGGCTGCGCCAGAATCAGACAGTTAACTGTTCAAGATTATTTTTATAAACTTTTTCCCCATAATTCCTTATTCTTTTATGTGTTTTAGACCAGTGGTCCCCAACCTTTTTGGCACTAGGGACCAGTTTTGGGGAAGACAATGTTTCCATGGACCCGGGGTGGATGGTTTTAGGATGACTCAAGCGTGTTACATTTATACTGCTCTTTATTTCCATTACTATTACATTGTAATATATAATGAAATACTTATACAACTCACCATCATGTAGAATCAGTGGGAGCCCTGAGCTTGTTTTCCTGCAACTAGACGGTCCCATCTGGGGGTGATGGGTGAGAGATCATCAGGCATTAGATTTTCATAAGGAGTGCGCAGCCCAGATCCCTCACATGTACAGTTCACAACAGGGTTCGCGCTTCTGTGAGAATCTAATGCTGCCACTCATCTGGCAGGAGGAGGAGCTTAGGTGGTAATGTGAGGGATGGGGAGTGACTGTAAACACAGATGAAGCTTTGCTAGCTTGGCCACCACTCACCTCCTGCTGTGTGGCCTAGTTTCTAACAGGGGCATGGGCCCCAGGGGTTGGGGACCCCTATTTTAGGCTGAATTTTGGAATCATGTGGACCCAATCCTAGAGTGGTATAAAGATTTGCTGTGCTGTAGCCAAGAGACAGTTGGTGATGCCAAACCTCCTTGGCTGATCACTTTAGCAGCCTGAGATGGAGTCAAGAAACAGGAACTGAGCAAATTAATAGTTCATGACCAAACCCATTTTCTTGGAACCTATTTATTCTTATTTGAGCACCAACTATGCACAATTGGGCTGATTTATAGGCAAGGGCTGATTTCAGGCTTAAAAGTGAATGAAGAAAATGCTGTTTTCTCTATAAGCCAACTTTTTCCTTTTTAATTTTGACTTAGGTCCAAAGTTTAATGGAAATTTTGTTTCCTTTTTCTTTGCTTTTAACAGTGTGGTGAAATTCTGTTTGTATGTATTACTATTTTGGTGAAAAATGCCAGTTTTAAAAGATAAAATTCATTTTGAAAGGACATTTGATGTTTCAGATTTTTACATAATTCAGTATAATTTTTGATAATTTTGTTGACATAAAGGAGGGATAAGGAGAATCAGGAGTATCTTCCTGTGTCATTATTTGGAATAAAATATATCTTTTTTCTTGGTGAAAAATAAATGTCAACTGGCAACGAATATTGCTTTTCCCAACTACAGCCTCTAACCTGTGACAGGCTTAGAACCAGGGTCATTGGGCTTCTTAAAATTGCCTTCTCTGCATGGCTGTTAAGTACAAAATTTAGAGGTAGGTGTTCCAGGTAACATCAACATATAGAGAGATGGCCTTTGCATGATTCAAATTGTGAATTGTATTTAGTAGTGAGTGTGCTTATACCTGAAACGAGGTCGTTTGCAATTATTCTGTAATCATAAGGCATGTTTGGTTGATGTCATTTATCTCTTCTGCTAGACAAAACGTGATCAGCATATGGTCATTGAGTTATTCAGCAGCTCTGCCTGTATCTGGCAGGGGTTTTATACCACCTTGGGGCTGGTTTGGGGCTGCTCTACCTCCCAGGCTTTTGGAACGTGACCGTGTAGGGTAGCAGGAGGTGGCATGATGGGAGGAGCCAGCAGTGTGATCGCCGCATGCATGTCTGAGTACAAATGCTGAAACAAAATCATTTTACATTTAGAATTCAGCCAAAACATTAGCACATAGACACGTTCATAGATGCCGGTATCTCACTTTTTCCCCCTCCACTGCCTGGAACAGATCTGGGTGTTTAAAGAGATCATGTTAATTACAAAGCACTTAGAGCTAATCAAGAAAAAACTGGAACTTGATTATGAATCTATCATTAAGAATTCTTTGACTTTAATCTTTTTTTTTCCTCCAGAACTCTTCCTAATGATATACCTCCATTCCAAGATGATATTCCTAAGGAAGACCTCTCCCCGGCTGTGATTTACCCTCAGTCAGCCTCATACCCTAATTCAGATAGAGAGTGGTCGCCCACTCCCAGGTAAGCTGTTCCCTGTTCCCCTGGCCCAGTGCAGAGGCTTAGAAGTCAGTGATAGGAAGCAATTCTAAGAAAAGAATGAAATAGAAATGAAAAGTGAAAATAATTAGGACCAGGAAAAGCACAGTGTAGAGTCGGAGGTACAGATTAGGATTAAACACAGAACATGTTCAGATCATACACTTATATCTGGTGTCAGGATCCATCTGCAGATATGGCTGTTAGCTCCCTGGAGGTGAACTTGAAAGGAAAAACATGTAAATTGCATCATGCTAATTGTTAATAGGAGAAAACACAGTGGCAGAGCCCTTCTTGATGCTTAGCCCTAAGTAAAATTCAAAAACAGACATTGCTTCGGGAGCCGCTGAGGTCGTTCAGGGCTGTTAGAAGGATGCCTCCGCCACACTTAATCCATTCTGCTGAATTCAAGAATATTTATTTCCCTGAAATGAACTCACAAATTGCCCTAGAGGAGAACCTGGAGAACTGGAGCCGCTCACTGTGCAGATGCCATCCTGATGACCCCAGAGATGTTTACCTCAATGAAACCTCTGGGAATAGTGAGCCCCCTGGCTAGTTTTCAAAGGACTTGGGGAAGAGGGTAGATCTAAATCCTGTGTTCTCAACACAGGAAATAATGTAACCCCCATTGGGATGAAAATTCCTTCTTGGGTGGCCACAGAATCTTAGACATTATAATGGTTTGTGGTCTCTAAGGGGCCACAGCAGTAAAGTCTCACGGTGGGTGGAGTTGGGCTATTAATTTCTCAGAATGCTCGGGAGCGCATTGATCACGAAAAAGAGACTGAGAAGCGCTGATCTAAATGCCAGTGACATCCTTGGATTATTCGTACGCCTCATGCTTTAGATTCGCTTCTGGTTCACAGTGGAAGTGTGCCAGCCCTTAGAAACTATGGGTTCCTACCTGAAGCCAGTCTTATCAGAACGCCACCCCTGGTTCCAGTTTGATCAGGGTAACCTTGTGAATTAGCAAGCAGCAGTCCCCAGTGTGTGCTGACATGGAGGTTGGAGAGGAAATAGATATGTCCCATGCCTGGTTTCCAGCCAATACTGATGTCGCAGGTTAGTCCAGCAGGTTGAGGCTGAGGCCTGTGACAAAGTCCCTGCATGGAGGTCGGCCTGCGTCAGAGCCTAGCCCTGTTCAATAGAAATGTAATAACCAGCTCCATATGTAATTTTAAGATGGCCAGCAGCCCTATTTTTAAAAAGTAAAAAAAAAAATAATAAAGATGAAATTAATTTTAAAGCTATATTTCATTTGACCACAGTATTTCCAAAATATCATTTCAACAAGCAATCAATTTTAAAGAATTATTAATGAGATACATGACATTTCTGTTTTCATACCAAGTCTTTATAAACTCCATTATGTAGTTCACATGTGCAGAACATCCCAGTTTGGACCAGCCACATTTCAAGTGCTCAGGAGCCACCTGTAGCTGGTGGTTTATTATATTGGACAGTGCAGATATAAGATGTTTCTGGATTCTCATTCTTTCTCTAGGTCTGTGGAGATAAAATAGTGGAGGGAAAAATAGTGGTTTAGGAGGAAAATAATGTAGAATTTAGAACCCAATAATAGATGAAAAAATCTGTTCAAGCACTGTATGTTAATTTTAAGGATTTAAAAGAAACACTTTAAACACCACTCTGAGCATGTTTAATGCTGAAAACATCTGTAATGTTTTGCCTCATGAATGCAGCATAATGACTGAGTCAGGTTATGTAGATCTGACCATCACCAAATGGAATGACAAATTAGGATAAATAGCTACATTTCCACATTTGGAATTATTTTCCGTGAAGAGGCAATTGACAACACACACGAGCAAATTTTTGGATTATGTAGTTTGATTAAGCATGAAAGTCTGAGCAGAGATGATCAGTCCTTTACATGGGTGGAACAGAAAGTGAAATAGGTCATTTGGCAGTTTCCTGTTTTTGTGTCTCAGAAAATTCACGCTGATTTCTTAGAAATTTCAGTATTCATTGCTCTGCCATATCTGATGTCTGAGTTTCTTTATTTTCTTAAAAATGTCGTTGTTGAGAGTAGTCAAATACTTTATGTAATCTTATATATAATCTTTATATAAAGTATATATACTTTATAATTATATATAATCTTATATATAATCTTTATATGAAGTATATTACATATACTTTATATAATCTCACTTGATGTAATTGACTTCTGATTTTGTCTTTCTTTTAATGTGTATCACGTGGTGGTATCCAGTAGCCTGGTAGATTGCAAAAGGACTGCCCCTCATCTTGCAGTTGCAGCCGAGGGAGGTCTGTCTAGTTCTTGCCCTCCACAGTCTTCCCTGTTCCATCCTTCGGAAAGGTAGAGGAGTTATTTTCCCCATTGGGATGTATTCAATAATGAAAAATTTGATATAACTCTTGTTATAAGTCTATTTTACCATTAACCAAATTACTTATGAAGAAAATACCTGTAGATTATATGGAGTGAAAATTTTGATCTAACTCTTACAAATCGATTTCACTAACCAAATTACTTACGAAAAATATGTATATAGATTACTCTTTTCCTTTCATTATAAGCATTTGTAGATGATCAGCTTTTTTTTTTTTTAATTCCTAACTTTGACTCTCTGGAAATTATGGTTAAGCATATAATTTTACCTAATTCTGTGGAGTGCTTTGAAAATGAGAATAATGATATACAGCTTGGGAATATGATCTTCTGTTTTCTGTCTAGGGTTGTTTGGCAAATAAGTTTACAAGATATTTTTGGAATACCACTTTAATTTATTATAAACATTCAAGTAGTTTATTGGGCTGTCTGAATAATGGAGTCAGACGCTTTCCACAGCATTTCTGGAACAGAATCTTGGAGAATGGCCTGGGCTGGGTCTCAGGCTGAGGATCAAAGGTTGGTGTGTTCACTTGATGTAGTTCATCTCAGATTTCTGCCTTCATTCCCTCAGTTTTGACCTACCTACTTTGTGGACTTACATGGTTTACTTTATAAGCCTTAGCAAATGAAGCTACGATTAATTTGTACATGGAAAACATTTTTTCTTTTTGATTAAAGAACCAGACCTCAGGATGTACTTCATTCAGAGGCTACATTTGCAGAAGAAAAGTCCATTTAAAATGAGGAAAACAAAGTCGTAAACAGTTATAACTAATTAGCCTTATTGGGACTGGCAAAAATACTGAAAACTTTGATAAGGCTAATAACATCAGTCATCGACCTTGTAAGCTTACTTTTTTGAACAACCCTTGATCTTAAAATAATAATATTCGATGACAGAGCACTTTGGAGTCATCTTTCTGATAAATCCCACTTGGCAGTGGGCCCCGTTCCTGGGTCCTCTTTGGTCCATCTGAATTCCCTCAGTGACGGTCGGTAGAAAGCGCATCTGTATTTGTGCACGGGACCTTTGGAGAAGGGTTGCTGTGGCCTGAATGGGCAGCATTTATGGGGGTGGCCTGTTTGCTGTCAGGGAGGGACTTGGCGGCAGACTTTCGCGTAGGGCTGGTCTCCTTATGCATGAGTTACACACTTGAGTGCCTCTATGGGTTTTGTGGCTTGTGGCTTTTATGAAGGGACCAGAATGTTAGGAACTCTGGAGTTGGGAATTGCTGCAGGAGAACCATGTTCCACATTTTTCTTCTTCTAGAGCAGAGGTTGGTAAACCACGGCCTATGGGTCAAATCTGGTCCACCATCTGCCTCCGTCAAGCTTTCCCGGGCATAGGCAGTTGGTTTACATACTGGCCGTGGCTGCTTTCACACCACCACAGCAGCGAGTAGTTGCGACAGACGTCGTAAAACCCATAAAGCCCGAGATATCTGCCATTGGGCTCTTTACAGAAAACGTTTGCTGACCCCTGCTCAGAGCAAGCTTTGTTTAAAGGACTTTATTTCATTTAGTGGCAGCGAGATAATTTATTGCTGCAAAGAACTTATAGCCAAATATGTTCTATTTTGTCTGGTAAAACAGAATGCAAGAGCTTTTTAGACAAATATTTTCAGGTTTGGGCACAGCACCGTTGAGGGTGAGAAGCCGGTTTCGATGGACTTATTCCATGATGACGCTGGAGAAGGAGTGGCTTGAGGTCACACTTGTAGGTACCGAGGCCCCTCGCTGGAGGCCACAGCCTGCGCTTTTCCCATTGCAGTGATACCGAACACGTGACTGTAGACGCTTCAGTGCCACAAAAGCGGTGTCTCTTTGGAGAAGCTCAATTGTGGAACTGGAAGAGCAAGGAGGCTGAAAGGCCAGGAGCCTTTCCCACAGGGATGTGTGGGGGCCCCATGTGCCTTCTCATAGGACTGCTCCCTAAAGGGCAGAAATGTGTGTCTGTTGGGATCAGGGTGTCCCATTGCAGAAGCTCTCCTAGTGTGATGTCAGGAGCCTTCTCTCCCCAGGCAGGCGAAAGAGAGCGTGCAGGCTGCCCCGTGGCAGCACGTCATTAGAAGGGCTGGGAGTCGGGGGCACCAAGGGAGCAGGGACCACCCTCTGCCCCTCAGTGTGAGATGAGAGAGGTGGCACTTGGTCTGGCTGCTCTATGCAGCTTGACCAAAGAGATTCAGGATCAGTTTAGCCCATAAGGTCCGTGTTTGTTGGATGCAAGTTATGTGTCATCATGAACTCACCTTGTATTGACAGGACAGCTCTATTCAACTGGAGTTGAACTCTAGGTAAATGAGACCAGGAGCATCCGTCTCCGAAGAAAAGATAAGATCTGGGAAAGAAGACGGCAAGGGAAACTGAAAGCTTTATTTCCTGCTTTGTCTGAAAACCCTGCCGTCTTCCTCTAGAGGGAATGATGTGGGAAAATAAGCAATAATTAACCATGTTATTATGCAGCAATAAATACTCACAAGAATTGCTGCTGTAAATACTATTTCTCTAAGTTGTTGAGAAAATGGTGAGGATCTCGTGGATAAATTAATGACTTTTGGATGGTTACTTTGGCTGGGCAGAAGTCAGACCTCTTTTGGGTCTTCAGAGTAGAAATTCAGGAAACATGGAGGTGGTTACTGGGCGAGCCTTAGCCAGCTGGTGAGTCCCTTGTGAAATATTCCTGGAAGACATAAGACCTTAGAAAATTTCAACTTGTAGGCTCCTGCCCAGCGTTATCGAGTTTATTTGTGGCATCCAGCATCTTTGGTAAAATTGGCACGTCATATAATTTCCCTGTTTCCGAGGCCAGTGCAGATGATAAATATTTAAAATATGGACTCTAATGAATGCCTGCCCGAGCCAACCAAGACCCTTTTGCAGCCCTCTGACAGCAGAGGGACTTGATTTGGAAACAGATTGCAGGAGATGCGAGTGCAGAGTGGGGTGGGGAAGGGTGGTCTTTTTGAGGTAAGAACAGACTATTTTTCCCATTCTCTTTACATCTCTTTCTTTTGTAAAACGTCCTTTTTCTGGGCTGCTGCTTTTTCTCCTCTCCCCTGTGGTGCACCAGGCGGCAGGGTGGGGCGGGCGACCCACGTGGAGCGCCTTCCACGGGACGCGCTTCCCTGCCGCATGGTGGCCGGAGGAGGGATTTGTCATGAGGCTCCGCTCAGAGCGAACGAACGACACCTGGGGGTGCATTTTCTGGGCTATTTGAGCCATGGAGCTGGGCCCAAAACATTTACAAAAGTTTCTTTTCCCACCTTAATTTTCGCTTTGTGTTTTCCTTAAGTCCTTCCGGTTCCCGACCTTCAACACCTAAAAGTGATTCAGAATTGGTCAGCAAGTCCACGGACAGGACAGGGCAGAAGAACCCAGAAATGCTTTGGCTGTGGGGAGAGCTGCCGCAGGCTGCTAAGGTGAGAGTCTCATCAATTCTGGTTCTATCTTGGCTCACTGCAACCTCTGCCTCCCAGGTTCAAGCGATTCTCCTGCTTCAGCCTCCCAAGTAGCTGGGATTACAGGTGCATGCCACCACGCCCCACTAATTTTTGTAGTTTTAGTAGAGATGGGGTTTCACCATGTTGGCCAGGCTGGTCTTGAGCTGCTGACCCCAAGTGACCTGCCTGCCTCCGCCTCCCAAAGTGCTGGGATTATAGGCGTGAGCTGCCATGGCCAGCCAGGATCTACATTTTCTATCACAGCTAAATGCAAATTAAATTAAAGAAATACAACTTACACACAATCTTGCTGTCTTGAAACTGTAAACAAAAATAGCTTCTAGCTCTTGAGTCTGCTAGGTCAGTGATGACTGGAGCAAAGCCACAGGGAGAGAGATGTGGACTCTTGGCCCATTGAAAGAGAAGCTGAGTTGTGAGAGCTGGAATCCACATGTTCTTGTGTCCCTCACACAGAGAGACATCTGGGAGAGCCCTGGGAGAGGGAAAAGCTAATAGAACAGAAATGAAAGATTTCAGCCTAATAGATAAAGTCTGAAAGCCTTAAGGTTTTGATTCATCAAGTAGTAAGTATTTCTGGGCCCTCATTGTTGGTGGGACCCTGAATTTGACTGTATGGAAATCTCCAAAATAAATAGAGAAGCAGCTGAGGGTAGCGGAGAGAATGAGGGCCTGGGAGGCAGCAGGTTATTCTGGGTTTGAGTCCTCACTGCACCCCTTGCTAAAAAGGTGACCTTGGGTAAATGAGTAGACTTCCCTGAACCTCAGTGTCTTCATCTGTAAAACTGTGAGAAAAGGACACAATTGTTGGGAGGTTAGAAGGGCTAAGGTAGGTATGTGAAGTATCTGGCACCTGTAGGCCCTCTGAATATTTGCATTCTTTTTCCCTGGCTGTGCCACATGCACGCTGAGCCCCAGTTTCCCTATCTTGGAAATGCAGTGGGTTTACATGTAGGTACATAATTGGTTCAGCAATTGTATTTCTAAAAACATGAAATCAACACAATCTTTTCTTTCAAGAGATTTTATTTGGTGTGCTAATGTATTGTAAGCATCTTGAATTATGTTATTATATCACAAGCTTTAAAAAATATTGGGTCCTTAGAAGATGCTATAGCCTCTTGCACCCCAGTAAATGTTTGTAATATGAATGAATGAGTGAGTGAGTGAGTGAGTGAATGACTATTGAAAACATCCCTTGTAAAGAGTCAAGATGGGCAGCTTTTTGGAGAGTAGTCTGTTGAGGCCAAAGTTGTGGATCCAGTTCCTTTCTAAGTTATATTTAGATTTCACAGAAAATGCTGATTTCCCTGTCCACAGCTATGGTGCTGACCCAGCCAACTCTCTTTGCAAGTTTATGTCATTAGTTGCTGGAGAAACAGCATGGAAGTGCAAATCCATCACTTCTGTGGTTACTAGTTGTAACCACAGATTTTCTGTAGCATTGTTTTCATTTGCAATTGAAGCTGTTTGATCAGATAGAGAAGTGAATACTTTCTCTCCTCTTTTTAGCCCATGAATTGCATTTTGGTTTTTGTTTGAATAAATCTTTTCTGTAACTGGAAATCCCTCTGGCAGTAGAATCAGAAATGCTAATTTCTCACTCATGTGAACCAACTATCACCAAATCTTTACTTATTCACTCATGTTTTGGGAATAAACTTTATTGAAATATACATAGAGAGAAATACACAGATTGTAAATGTATAGCTCAGTACATTTTCACAGCAGGAACAGATCTGTGCAACGTGCACCTAGACCGAGAAGCAGAGCATGACCAGCAGCATGGAAACTGCCACTCTTTGTGGTCACTGCTCAGACTGACCCCTCTGCTCCCTGCAAGGGGAAACTTGATCTTAACAGCAGAGATTAGTTTTGCAAGATTCATTCATGTTGTTGGTGTAGCTGTAATTCATTTATTCTCATGGCCGCTGAGAATCCCAGTGTGTGTGAATAGACTTGTAATCTAACAGCATTTAGGGTGCTCCTGCCTGTTGGCATTGCTAATCTCACTTCTCTTTGGCAGTTGATGTTTTACAGGAAAGTTCATTTGCTTTGGACCTAATCTTGGTTTCTGGACTTTTTGGCAGGTATAGAAATCACCAGGTGATTGCTGAGGCTTGAAAGTCCCTGCCTACTTTTAATTACTTGTTGTTCTCCTTGGGTCACTCAGTTTTTCTGGTTGCCTCTGTGCTGACCTTCTCTCTGTCTCTGTCCCTCTCTCCTCTTTGCTCTAGTCTTCTTCTCCACACAAGATGAAAGAGTCCAGCCCATTGAGCAGTAGAAAAATTTGTGATAAAAGTCACTTCCAGGCCATTCACAGTGAAACTTCAGACACTTTTAGTGACCAATCGCCAACTCTGGTCGAGGGGGCACTTTTGGACCAGAACAAGCCTCAGACAGAAATGCAGTTTGTGAATGAGGAGGACCTGGAGACCTTAGGAGCAGCAGCACCGCTCTTGCCCATGATCGAGGAGCTCAAACCCCCCTCTGCCAACGTTGTCCAGACAGCAAACAAGATGGATTCTCCTTCCAGGAAAAAAGGTACCAAGTCTGGGGCTTCCCAGCTCTCTTTCTGTCACATGACAGGTCCTTTCCAAAGTTCCAAGGAAACTGAGGTAGAAACTGAACCATGACAATGATCATGTTCAGTCTGTGCTCTTCGGCGGAATATATTAATTATCAGAATTTAGTCATGGGAAATCAGACATGAAGGAGGCCTTCAGGATCACGTAGCAAACTTCCTCATTTTACACACTGAGGCTGCTTGCTGAGACCTGGGGGAGTTAAGTCCTTTTCAGCACACCATGGGACCCATGAGTGTGACTTTTATAAAGCTGATTATTAGGTTAATCTTGGCCACCTCTCCCCTTGCCTTGCGTTGCTTTCCAGCCCCTTACCCACTGTAATTTCTGCATACCATTTATCATGATTTCAAATGATCATTATTTTATTGATTTATTTTTGCCTGACTCCCCCGTAGAATATGCGCTGTCTGAGATCAAGAGTCTTTTCTATCTAACTTGCCTTTCTCTCCTTGGCACTTGGCATAGTGGTTGGCACACAGTGGGATCTCTGCGTTGGTTTAATGCACTCCTGGCTGTGTGTCAGTATCAACAATGCCAGGCCTGATCTCCATCCACCCAGCAGCTTTGTGTGGTTTTCTAGAATTATATGGACCGATGACATCATTCTCTGCCAGAAGTAAAGAGGACATTTGAAGTCATCATGCCCAGTGTCTGACAATGCACAGTGTGGGATGCTTTGCCTCGGGGAATTGATGGGGAAGTGTCTAATGAAAGCTTTTATCGTTTCATAATAAGTGTAATAATAATGGTAATAGCCTCAATGCGTTGAGTGCTCAGTACACTTCAGGCACTTTATGGAGGAGGAATGAGGCTCAGCAAGTTAACTAACTTGATCCAGGCCACATGATGGTGGATGACGGCCCTGGTCTGTGGACCTTGGTGGTCTACGGTCATGTTGTACTGCCCACCATTTTCCAATGGGAAAAGTGCAGGCTGTGGCCTCCAGTGAGGGGCCTCGGTACCTACAAGTGTGACCTCAATCCACTCTTTCTCCAGCGTCATCATGGAAGAAGTCCATCAAAACCCCCTTCTCACCCTCAACGGTGCTGTGCCCAAACCTCAAAGTATTTGTCTAAAAAGCTCTTGCCATTCTGTTTTACCAGACAAAATAGAACACATTTAGAACTGTTGTGGTTCTTGGGCAGTTTGAGTACCTGGGAGCAAATCTGCACGTAGTGTTTGAATACTGTTTCTATAGATACAACGCCATGAGGTCATTTCTAGAAGAGTGGTTTTCTGACTTGAGCCATTTGCCCTTTTAGATAAACGAAGCCGACATCTTGGTGCTGACGGCGTCTACCTGGATGACCTCACAGACATGGATCCTGAGGTGGCAGCCCTGTATTTTCCCAAAAAGTAAAATTCCTCTTAATTCCTCACATCATTTCCTATAATCTGAATATCATTCTGTGTGAGCCCAGTTTTCCCTTATGTTTGATTAGAAAGTATGCAAGACAGCTGGGCACGGTGGCTCACGCCTGTAATCCCAGCACTTTGGGAGGCCGAAGTGGGCGGATCACTTGAGGTCAGGAGTTCAAGACCACCCTGGCCAACATGGTGAATCCTCGTCTCTACTGAAAATATAAAAATTGGCTGGGCGTGCTGGCACGCACCTGTAATCCCAGCTACTCGGGAGGCTAAGGCAGAATAATTGCTTGAACCCAGGAGGCGGAGGGAGGTTGCATTGAGCCGAGATCATGCCACTGCATGCCAGCCTGGGCCACACAGTGAGACTCCATCTCAAAAAAAAAAAAAAAAAAAAAGTATGTGAGAGAGAGGCAGCGGGAGGCTCCCATTGCCTTGTGAAATGCGCCTGCTCTCTCTGTGGACATAAGGGTGTGGGCACTGGACGGCGTCCCCACCTCTGGACAGGGGCGCAGGCACCGGGCTGCCCTCCCTGCAAAGCCTGAGGTCATGTTGTCCACAGTGGTCATGGTCCACAGCCCAATAAGTGGCAGCTGTGCAGCCCTTTCTTCCCCCAGAAGGGTCTCCCGTGATCCTGGGGACACACCCTCAGTCCCCCTGCGATCTAGGGCAGGGCTGCTGCCTGGAGGGGAAGGGCAGGGAACAGGGAGGACAGCTTGCTGCTGCTTCAGTATATTTTAGGGGGATACAGGGAGATGCAGCCGGCTGAGAAATAATGGTTTTCTCCCCTAAGCTAAGGCGTTTAATGTCTCTTTCCTTGTCGTGGTGCTTTAATAAACATCCGTGCTGAGATGCAGCCGTCTGCGGCTCTGAGGGTGGCCGCGTGCCAGAGCATCGCTGGATGGCGATGTAGGACCCTAGACTGGGACAGTCCTCAGCCGGTCTCTGCCGCTTTTCCTCCTTCCAGCGGAGACCCTTCCGGACTTGCAAAACATGCCAGCGACAACGGAGCCCGGTCAGCCAACCAGTCCCCGCAGTCGGTGGGCAGCTCGGGCGTGGACAGTGGCGTGGAAAGCACCTCGGACGGGCTGAGGGACCTCCCTTCCATCGCCATCTCCCTCTGCGGGGGCCTCAGCGACCACCGGGAGATCACGAAAGGTACCGCGGGCCTCGCGCGGGCGCCCTCTGGTGGCCGCCGGTCAGAAGGC
This sequence comes from Hylobates moloch, assembly GCF_009828535.3. Taxonomy (NCBI): domain Eukaryota; kingdom Metazoa; phylum Chordata; class Mammalia; order Primates; family Hylobatidae; genus Hylobates; species Hylobates moloch. The sequence continues at coordinate 11,310,655 of NW_026652288.1, forward strand.
CCAGAGGCTTAGGCTTCTTCAAGGGGTGCGTGTCAAGGCAGCTTTTCCCTCGGTTGCAGTTAATGATGGCAACAGATGATAGCACCGAACTCATAATCCCGATGTTTCTGGCTTGCAGTTAGTCGGCCTCAGAGTTCTGTGGGTCACACATGGCTCAGGCCATCGTTGTGTGTCTCCTGTGCCCCAGGCCAGCACTGCAGAGACGGCCTCCAGAGGCCTGCAGGCTAGAGGGGGTGTCAGTCTAATTAAATTAGAGGGCGTCGGCAGCGGGAGAGAAGTGCACCGGCGCCTTGGAACAGGGAGGTCTGAGTTTGTCCGAGGAGGTCTGGGAACTTTTCCCAGCTGGATTCAAAGGGCATTAATAGGGTGGGCTTAGGGGATTCATTCGTAGCACCTGCCACATTCGTAGCAATGCCCTCCCAGAGCCTCCTGACAGTTCCATGGCGGGGTGTGCCCAAGTCCCCCAGCGGGTGCAGTCAGCAGTTATCAGCTGATGGACATGGGGACTAGACACAGTCGCCCTGCACCCCTCCCGCCCCCTCCCTCACCACTGCCTCTTTTCCATCCCCTCGTGGTATCTCTAGCAGGGAAGGGGCCGAGGCTGTGTACTTCTTCCCTCTACCTCTCAGGAGCCACCCCCATCTCCCCTTCCACCCAGGGGTGCTATCTGAGACTTCTGCCTCCACCCTGGTCCCTTCAAGGCTTTGGGAATTTCTTCTTCCACAAAGATTGAGGCCTTTTTGTTCTCACGCCGGTGCCAGCCAGTCCTTTGAGAGTGGAAACAAGATTGTGTGCTGGGTCCCGCCGGCTCCATTCATTCACTCAGTTTTCCTAGGGCCACACATTAATACCCAGCCTCACTGTGTTTCTGAAGTCATGGGGGCTCTCTGGACACTGGCATGAGGAGGCCAGTGTCCCATCGGAGTCCCCTGGGCGTTCCCTCCCTGATATACACGAGCTGATGGGGGTGGGGTGGCAGCACTGATGAGGCTGGGCACCATTATCTGAGTGTTATCTCATGGGGCCGGGATCTGCAGCTGTCCAGTCCTTACAGGTGAGGCCAAATCGTCACAGTCAAGAGACCCCAGGGGAGTCCCCGGAGGTCCTGGTTAGGGCTCTGAGGGTGCATGTTGAAGCCAGTCAGGCTGGCATCATGACCCAGGGACTCTTTTCCTGGACAGAGGAGATTCTCAGTGTCTGATGTCTGCTGGGTTTTGGTTCAGTTCAGGGTAAATAGGAGCTCCCAGGGAAGGAGTGGGCGTGGCTCTGGGCCAGGGAGATGGTCAGAACCACGGTCAAGGCTTAAGGTACAGCCCAGCTGCCAGAACCCATCAAAGAACTGAGGGTCCAGGGCTGAGGTATGGACCTCCTGACCTTGCCACCTTCTCCTCTGCTCTGATCCTGGTGGGGCTGCCCCACCACAATGAGAATAGTGCCCTTCCTGCTTCTGATTGTGGTGGAGGCAGGCCCATTTTTGAAAGGGCCCTATGCTTTCTATTTATGACCTTATCAGTCCCCATGACCACCCTAGGAAGCAGATGTGGTTATTATCCCCATGCTAGAGGAGGGAGCTGGGACCTGGGAGGTGAACCGCTTGCCCAGGCTCACCCCAGTAATCATGACTTCAGCCGAGGGAGCCTGGCTTCTGCGCCATGCATAGCCATGACTCTGCCTGTGTAGATGCACGTATGTGCTGTTTTCACCCCTACTCCCTGTGTGAACGTATGTGCCCCCACTAAGGTACATGTCCCCCAACGTCCTCAGACTTCCCTGGCCTCCCTGCATTGCTGCGCAGACACCACCCTCCAGATAAAATGGTGCGGCCTTTACAAATACATTTTATAGGATTGTCTGCACAGTTGGAATGCACAAACTCTCAGAAAACACTTGTGAGTGAGCAAATGAAACGTAGGCCTAATTTTGAACTGAATTTTCTTTTTCTTTTTCCCTGATCCTCTACAATTGCTGCCACAGATGCATTCCTGGAGCAAGCTGTGTCGTATCAACAGTTTGTGGACAACCCCGCTATTATCGATGACCCCAATCTCGTGGTAAAGATTGGGAGTAAGTAAGTACCTCTTGAAAGTCACTTTGGCAGTAGCATGATACTGTTTCTGTTTCATGTTTTCAAATAGACCTAGACATTAAGCCTTAGAAATATATAAAATAAAGACTTTGCTACATTGCATTATTGTGCCTTCACTGTGGTCAGAGTTCCATGCCAACAGAATTGGCAATATAGCTGATAAAGGTTCAGATAGTTCTCAGTCTTGTGAGTTTTCTTTTTTCTTTTTTTTTTGAGACAAGGTGTAGCTCTGTCTCCCAGGCTGGAGTGCAGTGGTGCAGTTGTAGCTCACTGTAGCCTTGAACTTGTGGGCTTAAGAGATCTTCCCACCTTGGCCTCCCAAAGTGCTGGGATTTCAGGTGTGAGCCACTACACCCAGCTCAATGTTCTTATTGAATGTGAATAGTCACACTCCGCAGTACATGAGTATATCAGAGTAGCCTACATCTCTACCCTTTTGAAAAACTTCATTGTTGGCTGGGCGCGGTGGCTCATGCCTATAATCCCAGTACTTTGGGAGGCCGAGGTGGGCGGATCACGAGGTCAGGAGATCGAGACCATCCTGGCTAACACAGTGAAACCCCGTCTCTACTAAAAATACAAAAAATTAGCCGGGCACGGTGGCGGACACCTGTAGTCCCAGCTACTTGGGAGGCTGAGGCAGGAGAATGGCGTGAACCTGGGAGGCAGAAGTTGCAGTGAGCCAAGATAGCACCACTGTAGTCCGGCCTGGGTGAAAGAGCAAGACTCCGTCTCAAAAAAAAAAAAAAACCAAAAAAAAAACCTTCATTATCTGAGGGCAAGGGATGTACAGGTATTTTTGCAGACTGTTAGCAAGCTTTTCTCCCTTAAACCATGGATGTTTTACACCTAGTTGCCTTTACCTTGACACATGGCAAGAAATACCCCAAGCGCGTTGTGGTTTGGTGCAGCAGCTGTACGGTGGGATTTGGGCTGCTGGCATGTCCAGCTGTCCGCCCTGCTGGCATGGCTGCTGCTGGGCCCTCACTGGCTGCTAGGGTGAGGTGGAGGGGAGCCTCTGCCTGGGGGTGATGTGGGAGAGGGCTGGGGGCTAGCAAGAGTATTGAGCTCTTTAAGGACCTGGCTGGAGTCCCGAGCTTTCCTTGACTACTTTATATGACATTGGAAAGGTTTTCAGTCTGAGCCTCGGTTTTTTGACATCTATTTCATTGTTTTGTGTTAGATATTATAACTGGACAACAGCAGCACCCCTCCTCCTGGCAATGCAGGCCTTCCAGAAACCTTTGCCAAAGGTGAGCTTTAACATGAGAAAGAAAAGGGGACGCTAGAAATGATGGGTAGCTTAATCTCGGGTGGTTGGAATTTCACTTTTATTTTGGAAACCACAGAGTTAATTCCACTGTGCTCTTTTGAAGTTCCTGAGCATACAGGCCAGGAGTTTCAGATCTCTCTCTTGCACCTTGCACGTGGTTCCCCCTCCTCCTTATTAAGGCAAAACCTCCCAATCATGGCTGTGCGGACCAGATTCCTTTCACAATATCTGCCTTGCAAGGGGCACAGGTGGAGGCTGAGCAGACAGGTGCCAGGACCTCAGAGCCCAGTGAGGACAAAGGGAGATGAGTGTCACCCTAGAAGGGATGGAGCAGGCATCAGGGTCAGGTGCAGGTGCCTGTGCCAGTGTCAAGTCCCGCTCAGCCAGGAAGCCAGCCCCATGCCTGATTCTCTGAGGTCGGAGCCAGTACAGGGCCTGGGCAGCTCCCAGTCTGCAGGGGAGAGTGGGGAAGTGGCCGTAGGGAAGAGTTAGGGCAGCCACGCCACCTGCCAGTCTGCAGTGTTCTCATCTTACCCCAAACAATTCACTAGACAGTCAGCCCGGAATTGTTAATTTTTTCAGTGATAGATCTTCCTACCAGATTATACGTTCTTTGCTGCAGAGACTGCCTTATGCTTGTTTGTATCCTTTGTGCGCTTAGCAAGCTTTTGTACGGCTTAGGATGTTGCAGTCGGTCAGCCAGTTCTAACACTCGAGATTCTTGAAGGTCTAATCAGACTTTGTTGAGTCTAGGCTTGCTCCTTCCTGGGTTTGCGTATGTGTGTGTGTGCCTGTGCCTGTGTGTCAGTGTGTGTGTGCATGTGCGTGTGTGCATACGTGCACGTGTGTGCATTTGCATGCGTGCATGTGCGCATATATGTGTATGCATGTGTGTATGTGTGCATGCTTATGCAGGTGTGTGCCTTATGTGTGCGCGTGTGTGTATGTGCACGTGTGTGTGTGCCAGTGCGCACGTGTGTGTGTGCGTGTGTGCATTCATGTGTGGATGTGCACGTGTGTGTGCACATGTGTTTTGAGGACTGCAATCTCATCTTGGGTGGTGGTTTATCTGTGAATATCTTTGTGGACTGGGCTGAGGGCATGTTCTCCAGAGTGGTTTTTATTTTGTCCCTGCCGTGGTATTCATGGCCTGGGACACATTTTTATGTCCCTGTTCTCAACACTTACAAATCTGTAGGAAAAAAGGCCATTGCAATAGCAATATAGCTAAAGGATTTATTTATTCACTGAAAAAGAAATCCACATGGGCTCTGAAACTTAAAAGAAATTAGTCCTTGTGATATGCATGCTAAATCTTTTTACAAGTCAGTAACTTTTGACTCTATATATGGCATTTCTCTAATATAGAAATTATTTTTAAATGTAGAATTTGCCCATCTTATCTTTTATGGCTATTGGGTTTTGTATCACATAAAATGGCCCTGCTTCCCCATTTCTAAAACTTGTGAAGATAGGCCCTATATTTTCTTTTTGTGCTTTCTTGTATATTGGGCATATTTTTACAAGTTTTGGAAATTTCAAATGATCCTAAAATCTCTCATCCATCTAGATTTTATTTTGAGCATAATGAGGGAAGTATTAGGAACCGAACCAGTTTTTTTCTCAGGAAGTTATTGAATTGGTGAAGATGCTTTTTGTTTTAGGAAACAGAATGACTAAAAGTGGCTTAAGTAATGATCTCATATGACGAGGATCTTAGAAGTTGGCAGTTTCAGGCTTGATGAATTTGGGTTAGCTTCTTTGTGATTCTCTCAGCTTTTCCTTGATGGTTACAAGATGACTGCTGTTCACATCGTCTCCTCAGACTGCCACATCTGAAACGGGAGGGTGGGGGCAGCTCTCTCATAGTTCAAAACTTGTTCACATGGTCACCTCTAAAGCAGTTCTTGGCAAAGCAATGAAATGACTGTGAATGGCTTCGACCATTGAGGTGCATCCTCTGGAGTTGAGCCAGCCTTCTCTGCACACATTGCAGCCTGATTCTTGAACAGAGTTTCAGATCTGTCAGCAAGAAAGGGGGGGCAGGTGAGCTGCTCACAAGGTCTGACATGGCTACTGAATTATCCCAGGACCGTGTATTAACTAACCCTATCTTCCACTCAGAGGCAGTTACAACTTCACCCTCTGTTACATGTCTCTGTGAATTTAGATTTATTTCTGCACTTTGTTTTCTGTTCCTGTGATATGTGTCCTTGTATACCAACGCTGCATTCTTTTAGGTAACCGTATGTTTTGGTATATTTTAATACCAAGTAGTGCTTGTTCTACTTACTACTCTTCTGCCTGAGAATTTTCTGGGCTATTTTTGTTTGTTTTTCAAATGAACATTAGAATCAGTTTGTGAAGGACTGAAAATACTCCTGTTTGTTTTTTTCCTTTCTTTGGCTTGCTTTCTTTTTTTAAACAAATTGTGGTTTGTTACATTTATGAGTGGATTTAGGGGAAATAGGGTCATTGACAGCTTTGTCAATTGTCCTATCTATGAACTGGGTGTGAGTGGTTTGCATTGTAGTGCAGTTGGGTTTTCTTTTGTGTCAGATAGGGATCTTTTAAGCTACATAGTAAATTACTTATCTGTCTGCTTCCCTGCATCCCGTTAGACTGAATCTTTCAGCTTAAATCTTTCTTTCATTACTAGCTGAGATGTCTGCTACTTGAAAGTTCTGTAAACTGAGGAAGGGACATTACATAACTTTTACATTGGTCCTGGAATTAACCTCGGTCCTGGAATTAACCTCAAGATAGATAGATATTTTGTTCTTTGGAAAAACGTACAAAATTATCAATTCATATTTAATCTCCCCATTAAACCCATTTACCTACAAGTATGAATTTTCTTTTTAATACTCGAGATTTTAAATCAAATGCACCTATTAATGTAAATGTTTAGAAATTTACACTTAGTAAAAATCCTATGCATTTTACCTTTTGTTGAAAACTGTTTTATCCTCTACCCTATATTAATCATTTCATATTTTCTTTGATAATCATCATATTGAGAGTAATAATATCTTAACCAGTTAGCCACTTTAATTTGAAAACTTCCAGTCTTACTAATCACTAATGATTTCTAATGCTTTCTTTTTTTTGTTGTTGTTGTTGTGTTGTATTTTATTTGTTGTTTGTTTATTCCTTTAACATCTTCTTAAGTCTTCATGCTTAAGTTACCTTCATGTAATTTTGGACGCCATTAGGTTTTGCTTCTCTAAAATTTTGAACACACAAATAGTATGTTGTGTTTTCTCTGATTTTTTTTTTTTAATCTTACTTTAATTTGCATGTATGTTTCTTTTGGTTTGAATGTGCTAAGTTGATCTTTTTTTGTTCCATTATTTATGTTACCATCCATTTAAAACAGGCCACTGTGGAATCTATCATGAGGGATAAAATGCCCAAAAAGGGAGGAAGATGGTGGTTTTCATGGAGAGGAAGAAACACCACAATCAAGGAGGTAAGCCCAGAAGACAAAGCAGTGCTCACACTTAGCAAGTTTTGGTTTTGTGTGGTGAGATTGGTTTTCATGTACTTACATCAGAGAAATGAACATAGATAGGCCCTAGTGCTGAGTTTCCGTGAGCCAGCTCTGCCGTGAAGTAGGGCGAGTGCTCGTGGCACGTGGGGAAGGTGGGGAGGAAGGTCAGGAGCTAGCAGCATAGGTGTCACCTCCTGGCTCTGTAACCTTTGGGAGACTGTGGTCCAGTCACTCCCTCGTGGTAAGATTTCGTCATCTATAAAAGAAGGGATTCAGCCTGGGAATTCAGTTTCTTAAGAAATTAAATATCTTCCTTCTGCTTGTGGAGACAATTTTTCTTTTTCTTTTTCTTTTTCTCTCCTCCCCTCCCCTCCTTTCTTTTTTGGAGACAGGCTCGCTCAGTCACCCAGGCTACAGTGCAGTGGTGCAATCTCAGCTCCCTGCAACCTCTGCCTCCCGGGCTCAAGCAATCCTTCCATCTCAGCCTCTAGAATAGCTGGGATTACAGGCATGCACCACCACGCACAGCTAAGTTTTGTGTTTTTAGTGGAGACGGGTGTTCGCCATGTTGCCCAGGCTGGTCTCAAACTCCTGGGCTCAAGCAATCTGCCTGCCTAGGCCTCCGAAAGTGTTGGTATTACAGGCGTGAGCCACCACGCCCAGCCTGTGAGGACAATTTTAATGAGGCATACTCACAGCAGTTGACTAATTCTCTGAGTTCTTTCACTGAAATGGCATGTCTAAAGGTCCATGGCTTTGGCGTTCATCTCTGTGAGTGCCTGTGATTTCTTTCAGATTTTTGTTATCTTCGTTGCCCTCTCCTCCTGTTTCTTGAAGCACTTGCTTTGCTTGGCTCCCAGGCCCCTCTGTCCACCAGCAGGCTGCTCCTGCTCTGGCTTAGTCACCTCTAGGAGGGTCCTCAAAGCTCATGTTAGGCCGCCTTTTCTCCTTTTACTTCTTACTTTTCCCTTCTGCCCATGCGATGACTCCATTTTTGTCTCCAAACCAGGCATTCTTTTCTACTCCACATCCACTTATCAAGTAGCCAACTAAGCAGACATTGTCCTGTGGATGCCTCAACATATTTCAAACTTAATGCTTCCAGAATTGAACTCATGGGATTCTTGCGAATTCTTCCATCATTGGGGCCATAGTCAGAAAATGGCACCACTGTCCATCTGTGCGTGAGATTCATGCTTTTAGCCTCACTCCCACACCAGGTCCTATCAGTTTTCCATCTTAAATACTTCTCTGATGTGTCCATGTCTCTCCAGCTCTGCTCCCACAAATCTGCACTACCATCATCTCTCCCAGAGGTGCTTCCAGATGGTCTCTTTGCACCCATCCTCACCCTCGCTTCTTCATTTTCTGTACTGCAGATGCATTGGTCTCTTCAGGGGACTGCTCCTATTTATGTTGCTCCTTAAAGCCTTACTGTGGTTCCCCAGGGCTCTTATAATGAAGGCTGGTGTCCTTACCATGGCCTATAGTGCTTGTGTGTTCTGGCTCCTGCCTGCCTCTTTAATCTCATCTTTGCTGTTCTCTGCTCTCTGTGCATTAACTTCAATGGCTGAAGGTACCTTCTACCCTGGGGGCTTTGCACATGCTATTTTCATTACTTAGTATTCTGTGGACCCCTCTCCCCTGCTTCGCTTAGCTAACTAGCAGATCCAGTAGCCCTTTCCCTGCAGATGAGTCTGGTCTGCTGTCCTCTGCCTGTGAAGTTTTCCTTCATAAATTTTGTCATAGTTGATAATTATGTAATTACTAGTGTGACTATTTGATGAACCTCTCCTTTCCGTCTAGACCCGAAACTTCATGAGGCAGAGACCATATATGACTCTGATTGCTTTGGTGTTCTTGGTCTCCATATTGGACCCAGAGTAGGGGCTCAGCAAATATTTGTTGAGGGCACGCTGATTACTCTGGGAAAGTAATATGAAGAAGCCACAGGGACAACAGTCAAGTTGGTTATTTTAATCATAAACCGCCATGAACTCTATTTATGCCATTAGTTGAAAGGGAAAACGTTTGCTGGAAGAGTTTTATCAAGATAGAATTGTTCTTTGACATTTTCTGTTAGCATATCTGAGGTCTACTCATCAGTTTTGCTGATCTCCAAGGGTTACAGACAAATGAGTGCAAATATGTATGCTTTACACTAGAGGCCTTAAAGGATGAAGGGCCTCTCTAGTTTTCTTACTAGAGAGCAGAATGTTCTAGAATTTAAGATGGAAGTATATTTCAGTGACTTCTTTGTAGAATATCCAAATTCTCACCAGTTTGCATTAAGTGGAGTGCCGCTATAAAGTAAGGAACAGTTATGAAATTAAATGTTTCTTTAAAAATCTGAAATATACTTATTTCAGTTAGATACATATTTGGGAAATAGTCTAAGAAGAAATTGCTAATAGTGGTGGCTAAGTTACATGATAAATAGATAAAATGTAACTGGACATATTATATCAATTATTTGTGTGGTTATAAAAAACCTAAAGGATATTTGAACTTAGTTCATGCTAATCATGTGTTAAGACAGTCAGCCTGTTATATATTGTATTGTTCATTTTCTTTATTAAAGGACCGTAGATTTCATCTCCCGACGAAACGAGCACACAGAAAGAGATTTAGTCGTTTACCCTCGGTCCCTTGGCATTTCTCTCTGGTCTCTTCTGTCCTTGGGGCTAGTGCCCATCTCCGTCCTCCTTTGCCTGTTGTGTGCCTGGCTCTGTGTTTCAGACACAGTCTCCTTTAATCCTCACGGCAGCATTAGGAGATGGAGAATTTCACCCCTGTTTCACAGATGAGGAAGCGAAGTTCTGAAGAGTTAAATGACTTGCCCAAAGTTTGTAAGCAAGAGAAACAAGACTGGGCCCAGGTATTCTCTTAGAAATCCAAGGTTCTTTGCAGTACACCAACAGAGGATTTTCCAAGAGTATGTCATCTTGGAAAAGAAGAAAATGCTTTCACATCTTCTCCAAGCAAAATATGGTACAAAAATATTTTCAAGCGTTTCTATCAGCAATTACAAGAAAATATTTTGAAAGGCCCCCGGAATCCAAGCAGCCCTTGATCAAGCATTTGCATAAGCTGCAGTGATGATGGAGTTTGGTTTGGTGCCACAAACGCTTATGGATAACAGATTCATTTCTAGTCAAAAATATTTCTTGGTTTAATCGTATACTTCTTAGCAAAGGAGAGATCAGGACCCACCGAAACAAACACAGCCAGAGCCTCCCGCGGCGATCGCTAGGGTGGGCGTCATTGGGGAATGGTGTACCTTTAGGGGTCCTGCCTTAAGGAAGCCCATGGGAAAACACCAGCTGTCTGCAAGCCCCTTCTCTGTGGTATATCTGTGACTCCTTCTTTTCTCCTTCTCTAGGAAAGTAAGCCGGAGCAGTGCTTGGCTGGCAAGGGCCATAGCACCGGAGAGCAACCGCCGCAGCTCAGCATGGCCACCAGGTGCGGTAGGAGGCTTCTTGGGATGTTTGCAGCCCCTTTCTGCATCCAACTTCATGGCACATGCTGCCTGGATGCAGACAGGGTTCACCACACGGTTCCAACTCTGGCTCTGTGATTCACTTGGTGACCTGGAGCAATTTATTTAACTTGGTTCTCCCATGAGCAAAACGGATGCAGTTGCTCCCTTAGATAGCTAATTTGCAAAGTAAATGTGAGCCTTAAGTGAGATAATATAACTAGAGCATTCTTTATGGTCCTGGCATGCAATAGTCCTTTATACACAGATGATGATGATGATGACAATAATAACAGTGAGAATAATGAGAGTGATGACAGGAATAAATAGTAGCCCTAATAATAGCATGGAAATAAGTTTCACTTCTGAAGGAACTTGCCTTTCTCTGTAATTTAAATACTGACCAGGACTTAACACTGATACTTTTAACATGGATTCATATTCACTTGGCATAGGAGAGGTTAGATTTTGATGATACTGATCAGTATTTGTGGTGTTTTGTCTTCAGGTTAATCTCTTTATATGGGATTGGAGGTGACTCTGAGGACAGTCCCATTATACACTAATTATAATGGTGGTATCATATATAGACACTGAATGATTTGTGCTGTACCATCTTTTACTTATTACTTCATGTTTACAGTATTCCTGTGCTTAAGAAATCCGGGATTCCATTTCTTATTTAGCAGACAGAAAGTGCTAACAGATTAATTGGGGCCAGATCCACATCTTACCATTTTTGTATCTTGGAGGCCACTGCCCCGCAGAGTAGTCGTTTCCCAAGTGTTGCTCAACCATCACTGAACCACTGAGGTTTTCTCCATGTGTTGCTGATTTATGGGAGAGGCAGGCGTGGATTTCCATTCCTCTGAATCCTGGCCATGGCTCTGTGTCTTAAACAATTTTACATCTAGGATTCTTTGCTACAAACAGAAACCCACATGGGAGGCAGGTGGGAAACGATCTGATTTCTTTATTGTTCTCTGTGGAGAAGAACAGGGTGGAGACGAGTGTGTGGGACCTGGTAGGGGTGAGTTTGAATGTGACTGTGAATGGCCTGGCTCGCTCTCGCCTGGGATGCTCTTGAAGGGAAACCTTTCCGTTTCCCCTGGTGGTGTCCCAGGTGCCTCCTTGCTGACCCGCCACTAGTCTGTGCTTCACTGACACAAGAAAGAATGGGAAGGCACCCAGGGTATCGATATTTCCCAGCTGGGAATTCTGAGTTTGGCTGTGAGTGCGCTTGGAAGGGAGAAGGCAGGTGGGTTGAGGATGGAGCCCAGGCCAAGAATGTGCCACCCTCTGAGCAGCCAGCATGGAAAGCAGACATTTTAAAATAAGTGGTTGTTTACTCCGCAAGCTGTAGCGGTAGCAGCTGACATTGGAGTCAGGCAAGTCTGGTTTGGAATCCCAGCTTTGCTCCTGGGTAACCATTGGACCTTGGGGAAACTCCCTGACACATCTGAGCAAAGGTGCCAGTGCCACCGTCAGTGCCCAGACAGGCTGGGATGGAGCTGGCCTGGAGGCTGCGTGGGAGGCACGCTACCCCAAAAGAGGCACACAAAGATGTAAAACTGCGGCTCTCGGCAACTTAAACCAACTTAAATAGCTACGCTAGAAATGTCCCGCTTTCCTGGAATTCCTTTTAACAACCTTCTCTGTCTTGGCAATAATTTCTAAACACAAGAGGTAGCACAGAGCAGGATGTACAACAGGGACCTTGTCCAACAGCCTTCAGTGTGATCTTTGGCAAATTAATCCACCTCTCAGCGTCTCCATCTGTGAAATGGGGTTGAGAGGCCGGGCGCGGTGGCTCAAGCCTGTAATCCCAGCACTTTGGGAGGCCGAGGCGGGCGGATCACAAGGTCAGGAGATCGAGACCATCCTGGCTAACATGTTGAAACCCCATCTCTACTAAAAATACAAAAAATTAGCCGGGCGTGATGGCGGGCGCCTGTAGTCCCAGCTACGCGGGAGGCTGAGGCAGGAGAATGGCGTGAACCCGGGAGGTGGAGCTTGCAGTGAGCCGAGATCGTGCCACTGCACTCCAGCCTGGGCGACAGAGCAAGACTCCGTCTCAAAAAAAAAAAAAAAAAAATCTTTAAAAAAAAAAAAAAAAAAAGAAATGGGGTTGAGTAACACCGATGCGGTAGACCCCATCTCACTGGGTCTTCGAGGCAACTTCATGAGAAAATGATCCAGAGTGCAGAAACCAATCAGGGAGGATGGCTCTGTGGTCACCTGGAGGACATGCGTTCAATCCCAAACCATACAGTTTCTGTTGGCTGAATGCAGGATGTCTGCCAAATCCATCCTGCCCTCTGGCAGTGCCCAAGGCTGTGGGAGCCCACCTCCTGCATTAGCGTGACCTGGATGTGAGACATGGAGTCAAAGGAGATCATTTTGGAACTTTTAAATTTAATGACTGCCCTATTGGATTTCACACTTGCATGGGGCTTGTAGCCCCTTCGTTTTGGCCAATTCGTCCCATTGGAAACAGGTGTATTTACCCAATGCCTGTACCCCCATTGTATCTAGGAAGCAACTCACTTGCTTTTGATTTTACTGGCTCATAGGCAGAGGGGACCTGTCTCAGATGAGACTTTGGACTGTGGATTTTGAGTTAATGCTGAAATGAGTTAAGACTTTGGGGGACTGTTGGGAAGGCATGATTGGTTTTGAAATGTGAAAAGACATGAGACTTGGGAGGGTCCAGGGGCAGAATGATATGCTTTGGCTCCGTGTCCCCACCCAAATGTCACTTCGAATTGTAATCCCCATAATCCCCAGGTGTCAAGGGTGGGACCGGGTGGAGGGAATTGCATCACGGGGGCCGTTTCCCCCATGCTGCTGTTTCCGTGATAGTGAGTTCTCATGAGATCTGATGGTTTTACAAGCATCTGGCATTTCTCCTGCTTGCATTCACTCCGTCCTGCTGCCCTGTGAAGATGGCACCTGCTTTTCCTTTGCCTTCTGCCATGATTGTAAGTTTCCTGAGGCCTCCCCAGCCAGGTGGAACTGTGAGTCAATTAATACCTCTTTCCTTTATAAATTACCCAGTCTTGGGTATTTCTTCATAGCAGTGTGAGAACGGACTAATACAGCCAGTCTTAGACCTAGGGGAAGATGGGCCTGAGGGTCAGAGAGTTAGGTTTACAAGGGAGGGAAGAGGACAGCGACTGGGAGGGGCCCGTACACAGTGAGCACAGTGGCATCGCTGGTGCCAGCACTGCTCTTACTCTTACTCCTTCTAGCCATAGCAGGCAGGACCCCAGGAGAGTGGGGAGAGCAGCGAGACGCTTCCGCAGCTCTTCCCAAGTTGGAACCTCAGCTCTTGCAGTTTACTTGGGGTGTCACGGATTTTCTCACTGTCCGATACAATCATATTCAAATATGGGCAAAAAATGCTTTTTCCCGTCAAATAGAAACAGCTGGACCATTCGCCATTCTGAGTTAGTCACACTATAGTTCCTTATCAAACCTGAAAAATTAAGAATTGACTCTTTTGAAAAAGAACTCAGATTTTGAAAAGAATATAAAGTTCTCTTGAAAAATGTAAACCTTTTAATTTATACTGGCATCTCAGACGTTGAGTCTCCTTATTAGAGTCATGCAGTTGACTAAAAAGAAAAAAATGGTGTCAGAATGTTTTCCTAATTGACAGACGTGATTGACAGAACAGTCCCCGAAGTCCCATAATTGAGCAAACAGCTTGTCACCATACAAATAATTAAAATACCGTCTGAAAAACGTACACTGACAAGTGCTAACTTAGATGTTGTTCACAGCTACTCTTCTGTGCACACATTTTCAAATGACATGAGCCCTTTTGTTTTGTTTTGTTGCTTCTTGCAGATACTGTAAAGCAAGCAACATTTAATGAGCCATTGTAAGGGGTGGGGTGGGGGCATCCGAGAAGGAGGCATTTTATTCTGTGCAGGGTGGTGCAATCTGAGACGTGGCAGCCGCAAATGACCGTGTACTTGCCCTAAGCCGAAACCACCAACAGCCAACTGCACATCTCGCATTTTAGTCTTTGTATCTGTGTTTTCCTTTCTGTGTTCCTTCAAACATGGCATGCTGCACAAATTTAGTGGTTTTTTTTTTTTAAAGCAGCAGATGGAAATCACAGCTATTCCGCCTTGCCTCCTCATCCCGCCGGCAGAGGTACACATCAATCTGTTGTCACCAAGAGCTTTGCTTCACATTTGGATCTCATTTCACTCCAAACTGTTTGCTTGGAACATAAACATTTTCCCATTCAGTGAGGGAGGGGCCTGTAGTCTCGTTCTTCTTCTGCTTGACAAGGAAATCTGTACCGCCCCCCCCCCCCCCCCCCCCCCGTCCCCAGCAACATTTGCCAGGCTGTACCAGCTCCAGGGCCACATTTACCCCCTCTGAAAACCTCCAGATTGTTGGTTCAGAAGAACCAGCATGGTTCATGGGATCCGTAGGTGTTAGAACCAGAAGGGACTTTGGTTGGATCAGGTCATTTTACAGATGAGCCCACTGAGGCCCAGGGAGGAATTTTCTAGGATGAGGCCTTTGCTGGGGCTTATGTCTGGGTCTCCCAGTCCAGGTCTCTCCAGCCTGTTACCTGCCTGCACCCTGAAGTTTTGGGTGGATGTGATTCAGTTGTTCCTCTGCATTTTAAGATAAAGAAATTAAGGCTGAAAGATAAAGAAATGATTTCTCCAAGGTAATATAGCCCGAAGTTACCATGAGCTGGAAACCTGTGTTTTTCAGAGTGTGGCTGCTGTACCATCTCCACTCTACCTAGAATCAGAATCAGCCCCCAATGTCATGTCATTGTTCCATCCACGTGTAGCTTAGCTCCGCCACAGACCAACCACAGTTCTAGCCGATGCTCTGTTCTCCTTCAACTCAGCCTCCTGTTCCCATGGCGTATTCCCCCAGGGCTCTGTCCCAGTGATCTCTAAATCTTTGTCTTCAGCCCAGGTCTCTGTGTCGTGATTTAGACACAAGCCGTGCGTGAGTGGGAATAGGTTGTTTGCTGTGCCATCGATGCCTGGCATGGTATGCTTGAGTGTCGGTTGAAAGAGCTCTGGGCCACCAGCCCAAAGCCCACTGACCTCCCTTTCCTGGGGCCCAGGGAGCAGGTGCTTAGGGAGGGGCTGCTCATTCTAGGACCGGAAGGAGCTGGGTCTCCACGTAAGTGTGGTAGAAACAACACAGAAGTGGAGGTGCTATGGGACCCTGTCCTCCTTCACGTCTCCCCAGTATCGGGCAGTATTGGGTTGTAGGGATCTCTTTTTTTTCTTTTTTGAGACAGGGGCTTACTCTGTCACCCAGGCTGGAGTGCAGTAGGGCATTCTTGGCTCGCTGCAACCTTCGCCTCCCGGGTTCAAGTGATTCTTTTGCCTCAGCCTCCCAAGTAGCTGGGACTGTAGGCACGAACCACCACGCCTGGCTAATTTTTAAATTTTTTGTAGAGACAGGTTTTGCCATGTTGGTGAGGCTGGGGATCACTTCTTAAATGAACACTTATGGGGTCAGAAAGCTGTAGGTTGCATAGGAGATCTTAAGGGAGGCAAGGGCGGGGGAAACAGGAGGCAGTAGGATGAGAGGAAGTTAGCACTGAGAGGAGAGAGTTTATTGAGATAAAAAGATAAGACAACCCTGGTACGTCTTCTGTTGTGAAATTCAGATCCTTTGCCCACTTTTAAATGGGATGATTGGTTTCTCTGCTGTTGAGTTGTTTGAGTTCCTTGTATATATACTGGGTATCAGCCCCTTGTTGAATGAGGAGTTTGCACATATCTTCTCCCATTTAACGGGTTGTCTCTTCGCTCTGTTGATTGTTTCCATTGCTGGGCAGTAGCTGTTGAGTGTGATATAGTCCCATTTGCTCAACATCACTAATCAGGAAAGTGCAAATCAAAACCACAGTGAGATAGCATCTCACCCCAGTTAGCATGGCTGTTATCAAAAAGACAAAAAATAACGAATGCTCACAAGGATGTGGAGAGAAGGGAACTCTTAAACACTGTTGGTGGGAACGTGAATTAGTACAGCTATTATGGAAAACAGTATGGAGATTTCTTAGAAAACTAAAAATAGAACTAGCATACAGTCCAGCAATCCCACTTCTGCCTATTTATCCAAAGGAAGGGAAATCAGGATGTCAAAGGGATACCTGCATCCCCATGTTTATCACAGCACTGTTCACAGGAGCTGAAATATGGAACCAACCTAAGTGTCCATCAATGGATAAATGGATGAAGAAAATGTGATATATACACAATTGAGTACTATTCAGACATAAAAAAGAATGAATCCTGTCATTTGTGGCAACGCGGGTGGAATTGGAGGTCATTATGTTAAGTGGAATAAGCCAGGCACAGAAAGACAAATATCACGTGTTCTTACTCATATGTGGGAGCTAAAATCATTGATCTCATGGAGGTATTGAGTAGAATGGTGGTTACCAGAGCTGGAAAGGGTAGAGGGGAGAGGAGGATGAAGAGAGGTTGGTTAATGGGTACAAACATACAGTTAAATGAAAGGAATAAGTTCTAGCGTTTGATAGCACAGTGGAATGATTATAGTTACAGCAATTTATTATAAATTTCAAAATAGTTGGAAGAGAAGATTTGGAATGTTCCCAACACAAAGAAATGATAACTGTTTGGGGTGATGGATATGCTAATTACCTTGATTTGATCACGGTATGCATGATATTTTGATAAATGCAAATGTATGCATTTATCAGAATATTACATGTACCCCATAAATATGTACAATTAATATGTCAATAGAAAAATAAAAATACAAAAGACAGTAAAAAAAAAATAAGCTGGAGCTCTGTGTATACGCTAACCTTGCCCAGAGGAAGGTGCTGAGCCAGAGGCTTTGTAGGAAGGCAAAGTACCAGAGGGCTTGGGATGTGCTGCTTTCAGGACCACTCAGCCTTTTCCATTTAGTCTAAGGCATTTACTAAGTGATTCATATAGCATTGAGGCATTTTCAAAGATAGTGGTCCTGGGAGGCAGAGCTAATATTACTGGGTTGGGAATTATGTCATAGCAGGATTTTCATTGAGTAAACAGCTAATTACAGATTTGCTTTATGTGAGCTACTTAAAGAAAACGAGCCTGACCCCCACCCTGCACCTCCCAGCTCCCCACTGAACAAAAAAGTCTAGAAGAGTTAGGGGCACTGACCTGTATATTCTGAACAGGGAAGTAAGGCATATTCCTTGCTCATGGGATGACCCTCTGGGGGATCCTGAGGGGAGAATTGGTGAGTCTTCCTTGCTTTCACTGGCACCTGTCTGTAAGTCCTAGAAAGGCCCTAATTGCTTGGAGTTGTATATTTGGCGAGCTTTATACAGGGAACTGATGGATGAGTTTGGACTTGTAGAAACTTGGACTCCTAGTGCTTGGCATACAGTCTCAGATAGGAAGAGAAGAGAGACAGGGAAGACAGCATCTTCCTAGGCCAAGAGGGAGTTTAACCCTGCTTGTCATGAATAGGAACCTGTTGGCTTAAAATAGTGATGGTAGCTCATCAATAGGCAAGTGAATGAGGAGAGGCAGCCCCCACATGTGTAATGCAAGAGATGCATGAATGGGGATGCAGTGAGGGTTCATTGATAAATTTAACCTCTTATGGTAAATGACCACCCAAGAGACGGAACTCAGGAGAGACTGGATTGACTTAGTCATTGATTAAAGGCTAATGCATTTTTCATGGCTACCCAGATGTGTTTTCTAATTGGTGATGACATCACTGTGTGTTCCAGGGTAAAGCATGAATCATCCTCCAGTGATGAGGAGCGCGCAGCTGCCAAGCCATCAAACACAGGCCACCTCCCTCTTCTGCCTAACGTCAGCTACAAGAAGACTCTCCGGCTGACTTCTGAGCAGCTTGTGAGTCTCTCGTGCTTCCTGCGGCTGCGTTGTAAGCACATGAGGTTTCTGCAGACTCCTAAGGCTGTGTGATGGTTAGGATGTGCCTGTTACTTGTCACCTTTCATCCCAGCGGGCCTGCAATCCCTCAACTGGGTACCCGCTGTTTCCACCCCAACTCCAGCACTATCCAGGCTGGGTCCCCAGTATGACCTTCCCTTTTGTCTTCTCCTTTTGCTGGCCTGGCCCTGGAGGATCTCGTTTACTAGACTTAGGAGGAAGGCAGCCTGGTGGAGCTAATTCATCCTGAGGTGTCAATCACAGATAGACTTGAAAATCACTCAAGGATGTTTTTGCTTCAAGAGAGAGATGTTTGTTAACTCAAATGCATCTCTTAAGTTGGTGGAAATCAAGCAGTTGTGATAGAATTTAGAGAATTTCAGGTAACCAGGGGCATCACCTGGTCATGGTGTCCTTTTATTTTTCCGTGTGTGAGACCAGTTTTAATTAAAAGCCCTTTCTTGGATCCCGTTGGTCATGGCCAGTGAGCACCTATCCTTGCGTTTTTGTGAATCAAGTCTTTTGCATTTCTCCTAAGAGTTAGTTGGGGAGCCTGGCTCAAGTGTGAGGGTGTTTACTAGGAAAAGATAAGGAACAGGCCCAGACACCCACTCAGGCCATGTGTGGGACCCTGCAGCCTGGGGGTCTCTTTGTGACTCACGGCTCCCACTGGTGACACTGGGGACACCTGCAGTCAGGCAGCCTGGGGTTCTGAATGGCCAGCTGGTGTGCACCAGGAGTCCTGGCACAGAGACTCAAAACTGCTCAAAAGTCACTTTGTATTTTGAATTTGGTGTAATTTCTTTGGGTTTAGACTATATTCTTCTGGATATGAGGCATGACTGATAACCAAGACTTCTCTTTTTCCAATTTGTGTCAGTATAATAATAATTTTAAAACATGGTTATTTAGGGAAATGTATTTTCACGCTTGGCTTAAATTTGTCTCCCTGAATGATGACCTTCCTGTTTAGTCCTAGAGTGGTAAGTATATCCTGTTCCAAAATTGTGATTTATTATGCCATATAGCCCTGTCATTGAATCCTGGCTAATGACTCTAATCTGAAAGTACTGGATCAAATTAGCACCATCCTGGGAAGTAGAACAACTCTGTAGCAAGTAGGCAAATTGCATTACAAGGGGGCCTGAGAGAGCTGAGGTTTTGTTTTGCCTGTCCAGCCCGAGAAAGAACCAGAACAAGGAAGGGTGGGGAAAGAAAGAATTATACAAGGGCTCAGGGCAGTCACTTGTTTTTAAAGCCGAATCCTTCTCATGGAACAGAAGCCAAATGCCCATCAATCAGGGCCTTTCCCTCAAGCAGACAAATACTAATGGTTTGGTTCGTGTTTTTCAGAAAAGCTTGAAGTTGAAGAATGGCCCCAACGATGTGGTTTTCAGTGTCACCACACAGTACCAAGGCACGTGCCGCTGTGAGGGCACCATCTATCTGTGGAACTGGGATGACAAAGTCATCATTTCTGATATTGACGGGACGATCACCAGGTAAGTCCTGCTGACTTGAGGGCCATGGTAGATTTCTTTGCTTCACCGTGGGGTCTCCGGGTCTGGTATTGGCACCTCCGCTCCACTCATGGGACTTGCACAGTTCAAATTCTGGTGCAGTCGGAGCTGCTTATGTAGTTTCAGCTCCTTGGTGCCAATCATTGTGTTTAGGGCTTGATTGTTTCCTTCTGGGGTATTATCTCTTCGACTTGGTTACTTCTGTGGGGGCTTCTCAAGAGCGTCTTTTTGAATGGCCTTTACCTTTGATTGAACAAGCCAGTCACCTTGATGCATGATCAGACTGGAGGCGTCCTTCTGTGGATTACCATGTCCCTCCGTCAGCATCAACTTTGATGACTTGAGTCTTGGGCTTTCTATCCAGAAAGAAAGTTGTGGGTCTTGTTTGTGGTTTTTTTTTTTATGAGGCATGAATGGTGTGATGAATCTGAAAGGGATTTTTACTTTATTTTTCTCTTTTTCTCTTCATTTAGATCAGATACTCTTGGCCACATTTTGCCCACCCTTGGGAAGGATTGGACCCATCAGGGCATTGCTAAGCTGTACCATAAAGTGAGCCAGTGAGTACAGAGTTCCTGTTTCCTGCCTCCCGTGAATGCTGGTGTGTGCACTGCACTCTGCATATGGAATCTTTCCTGCCCCAGCACGGGGTGACTTGCAGAGAGGGCTGCACCTCAACCAGGGAAGGGCAGTGGGGGTCAGGGGTGGCAGTGGAGTCCAGAGTGAAAGTGAATCCCAGCAACTCCAAATTTGAATTCAATACCAAGAAACAAGGAGCGAAGTATAGGAGAATTGATTACTAGGAGAACACAGATGTAGCAGCGTTAGGGGTGAGATTGAGGTTTAGTTTATCGCGAGGGATGGCAGAGGTAGCCAGATGAAGAAATAGGAGCTTATATGTTATATATGCCAAGTGATTTTCTGTAGGCTAAAAAGTTGCAGATTCCAGGCAAGTTTTAGCGGCATTGCAGGCCCTGTGAGTCAACCAGCAGGGCACATCGTGTCCACCTGGTCTGTGGAGTGCTCCAGCAAGTGGCCCAAAACAGAACAGTGCCCACCATGGGGCCCTCAGCCCCAGACATCAGATGGGAGAGGGGTTCTCCGACTGCTCTCCTGTGCTGGGTACTTGGGTTACTTCACTTAAATCTTACAGAGATTCTGAAAAGTACATAATATCATTTCTGTGTTTAGATGAGTGAAATTAACTAGGAGAACTGAAGTGATTTATCCAAATTCCCATTGCTCTCATCTGCCTCCAGCGTTCAGAGCCCTGCAGGGATTCTCCACACCCACCCTCAAAACACTCCCATTCTAGCTTGCCAGGCCCAAGCCTCTCTCCCCCTCAGTCATGCCTTCTCCAGCCTTTTGTGGCCTAGAGTCTTCCATGCGAGTGAAATCTCCCCTTCCACAGCATTCTGTTCTCCAGCCAGTTAGAGCTGGAAGGCGCCTTTGCCTGAATCAGGACAGTGCCGTCTCTCCGTGGGTGAGGAGGGTGAGCAAGTTACATTCACGCTTAGTGAGTGTCAAGATAGTGTCAAGATGGAAATCTCAGACCCATGGTTCCCAACCTTGTTTGCTCATCTCTAGCCCACATTGGTGATGGTAGGGAATGGGCCACCATCCAGAGCTGTTTCTAGAACTCTGTGAACACAGATGAATGAACTGTATTTCCCTGCCCAGCATCCGTTCATCCATCCAGCATTCCTTGAGTGCCTGTTAGTGCCTCATCCTAGGGCAGGTGCCTGGGATTGCCATGAACTAGGTAAGTCCCTGACCTGGGACTTTATGATCTAGTAGAAAAATGGTGGCTTGGAGAGAGAACCTTATATCCTGGTGGGATTAAAAGCTTCAGATTTTGTTGGGCACATGCCTGTAGTCCCAGCTACTTGGGAGGCTGAGGTGGGAGGATTGCTTGAACCCAGGAGTTCGAATCCAGCCGGGGCAACATACTGAGACCCCCCATCTCTCTAAAAAAATAAGTATGTACATTAAAAAAGCTTCAGATGTCATCTTAGATGCCCAAGCTCATTGGTTTGACTTTTCTAGATTTCGTCTTTAAAAAATTATTAATACAAAAGTTATGTATACTTCTTAAGACATAAAAATACTAATAAAAGAGGCCGAGATTTTAGAAACTGTAAAGTGCAGAGGTTGTATCACCCTCCTGTCTGCCCTTGCTGCAAGCTATTCCCTTCCTTAAAAGTAGAACTATTATAAACAGTTTGGTTCTATCTTGCTGAACTTCAAAAATTTATTTACATCCCCACACACATACACTCACATTATTTAATTATTCATCCTATCTTTTTGTTTCATTTTATGTAATATTTACCTTACCCTTTTTGCTGCTGGGCAGAATCCTGTCATCTAGATACACCGTACTTTCTTTAACTCACTCTCTATTGATGAACATGTAGGTAGTTGCCACTTTTTCCCCTATTGCCAACAGTGGTGCAGTAAGTGTTCACATACAATGCTTGTGATATATAATGCACGTATAAATAAATAAAGAAGGCGCACACACTTAGGGAAGTCCCGCTGTAAAGTAGATTCCCCGGAGTAGAATTGCTGGGTCAAAGGATGAGCACATTTAAGCTTTGATCAATATTGCCAAATTGCCCTCTGAAAAGGTTATCCCAGTCTGTGCTGCTGTAGGCGGCGTACGTGCAGAGTCCCCTCCCCGCAGCCTCACCGCGGGCTGACCTTTCATTTAGAAGGATTAATCTACTCATGAGCTGCCTTGACTTGTGTGACACTGAAAATTGCGTCTATATTTAGTTGAAGGAAAGAAACCCTCATGGGTCAGGATGTTGAGTAGTGCACAGCTGATTCATTTGGTTTTTGGAACATAAATCTATTTCCGTCCTTACTGTAACATTAAACAAGCCCTGTTGCTTTTTATTTTATTTTGGTCTTGATTTGTCTCTTGGATTTTCTCAGAAGAGAGATCTTCTTGGAAAAATAAAGCTGTGTGGCTTACTGAAGAACCCCTGACCGTTCTTTTCTTTGATTGGTTGGTTTAGAATGAGTGAAACCTGTTTGGATCCACAGATACTGCCCGGAGCATGATGTGACGTGGAGACCCAACCGTTGCCTGCTCATTGAGTTGGATATGCGTGTTGTCCGCGGCACCCAGTCAGGCCTGTGATTTGCAGGATGGCCAGGGCTTCTGAAAACCCCTCTTCAGGGCAGCTTTTCTACAATCTTCAGGGCTCCCTGCTCAGCATTGTAGGAGGAGGTGCCAGCTCCTTGGTGTGGCATTTGAAACCTGGCACTTTCAGGTCCCAGTCTTCTGCCAAGCCCTTATTTTCAGCTGCTGTTTCGCAGCCCTTCCTGCTCTAATCCAGCGACTCTGGTCCTCCTCTGCACTCCATTCCCGTCTTCCTGCCTTTGCTCGTGTGGTGGCCTCAGCTTGACATGGCTTCCCCTCTGATTTTTGCCTCTCGATATTTTTATAGCCTTTAATGCCTGGCTCAAATGCCACAGTCCTCAGGCTACAATCTGTGACCCTAGTCAGCTCTGGCCTCTTCCCCGGACTTGCTGGACTCTATGTGGATGCCGGAGGGCTTGGGCCTGGCTTGTTGGCCTCGGTCCCCGTTATGGAGGACAGTCTGGACACGATGGCAGCCTCCAGAGCCGACCACTGATGAAAGTAATCCCCATCCTGGCAGCCTCTCTCAGGCCTCCTCACACGAGGGCCTTAGCAGCCACCGCTGGGAGACCTGTCAGGCTAAGAATTGACCAAGGCTTGTGACCCCCTGTTCTAATGACTCCCATCATTCTTTTGAATCTGTATTGTGATTTCTAGAGAAACAGAAATGGTTCTCATGCTAGGGTACCAGGGAAAAGATGCTGTTTACATGAGGGTTTGTGGACTTTTTCCTGATTTTGCTTCCCTTAAATTTGGGTATGACTTACATTTTATGCACTGTAGTATTTGTCTAATGAAAAAGCCAGTCTTCAGCCGGGCACAGTGACTCACATGAATAGTCCCAGTACTTTGGGAGGCTGAGGCCAGTGGTTCACTTGAGGTCAGTTTGAGACCAGCCTGGCCAACATGCTGAAACCCCATCTCGACTAAAACTACAAAAATTAGCCGGTGTGGTGGTGGGTGCCTGTAATCCCAGCTACTCGGGAGGCTGAGGCAGAATTGCTTAAACCCTGGAGGCAGAGGTTGCAGTGAGCCGAGATCGCACCATTGCACTCCAGCCTGGGTGACAGTGAGACACTGTCTCAAAAAAAGAAAAAAAAAAAAAAAAAAGAGAAAGCCAATCTTGCAGTTAGCCACTTGCCTGAAACAACAGTGAGTAAGGAAAATTTTGTTTTCTGCTGAATTTGATGACTTGTTTGGATCTAGTCATCCCATGAGGAATGATCCATAAAGCTAATTGTCACCTTGTTCGTAGAGAGGGTATAAAGCTGGCTTGAGTATTGACAAAACAGAACAAATACAAATGGAAGATACAGGAACCCCTTTCAGATTCAGGTGTATTCAAAAGTAGAAGGAAAGTCAAGAAGGACTGCTGCCTAAAAGATCTAGATCATTCAGCTAATGGGTCCTTTGAGGCCTAAATTTGGGCAATAATTGTTTGAATTTTTGACCTTACTTCATACATGCTTTTATATTCATGTAACCAGAAGCCAGTATCTTTGTGACTTAGGAAAAAGAACACTTACCGTGTTTCCCAGGTTCGTTAGCTCCGCTGGGGCCTAGGTGTGTGGTGTCCCAAGCCAGTGGACTGAAAATGAGAGGCATCTGTAGCAGACTAGTTAGGGTCTTTTTGTTTTTTTGAGATGGAGTTTCGCTCTTGTTGCCCAGGCTGGAGTGCAATGGCATGATCTTGGATCACTGCAACCTCCGCCTCCCAGGTTCAAGCGATTCTCCTGCCTCAGCCTCCCAAGTAGCTGGGATTACAGGCATGCGCCACCACGCCCGGCTAATTTTGTATTTTTAGTAGAGATGGGGTTTCGCCCTGTTGGCCAGGCTGGTCTCGAACTCCTGACCTCAGGTGATCCACCCACCTCAGCCTCCCAAAATGCGGGGATTACAGGCGTGAGCCACTGCGCCCGGCCTAGATCTTTTTTCCTCTCTTGCCCGCAGCAGTTATTTCTTTCATGTCAGCACTTCTTTGTTTATTGCAGTCATTGCTCTCTGCCAGTAAGAATAGGATGGTGCAGTAAATAGAAGGTCTGATCAGGAGGCAGGGGCCGGGGTCCCAGAAGCGGCAGCCGTTAGCTCACCCTGGGCCCTGGGACCGAGTACTTTCCCCACTCTGAGCTTTGGTTTCCTCTTCTGTAAAATAAGATTAGGCTAGATGACCTCTGAGGTCACTGCTAACCCGGGAATGCTCTGCTCCTGGTTGTGTGGATTGCACAAGGGTGTGTTTTGTTTTTCCAAGCCAAACCTCAGCCTGAACTCAGAGGGATCCGCTAGACTCTGGTTGCACCAGGAGCTGTCCTAGGTGCCGTCGGGGGTGCTGAGCAGTCTCTCCCTTCAAGAAGCTTGCGGTCTTGTGGGAGGAGACATTAGGGCTCCCTGTAATAAGGCAGTGAGGGGCAGGTCGAGTGAGAAAGATGTTGGTTTTTGTTGGACGTATGTCAAGGAGAAGTTAATTTTGATTGACCAGAGGTGTCAGAGGAGGCCCTGTGAGAAGGTAGCACTCACCTGAGTCTCCATGGAGGAGCAGGGTTTCAAAGGAGAGGAAAGCTCACCACAGGTGGAAGTAGGAGCGAGTGGGGAGGCCAAGAGATGAGCAGGTGCTGGGTGGGCTCACTGAAAGGGAGGCTCCGGCGCAGACGGTGGGGTGGGTAAAAGATGAAGCAGGAAAGTAGGCAGGAGCCCGGTTGCAGAGCGCCTGGGAGGCAACTCACCAAGCCTGAGTGGTGCTGAGCCTTCCTTTCTCAAGGTGGCTGGTGACCCTCTGTCCTCTCAGGATGGCAGATGGGGCCACAGAGTCCTTTTCTCTACAGCAGTGGCTCTCAACTGATGGACACATGGTAGTGTCCGGGGATGCTTTTGATGGACGTAACTGGGGCATGCTGTTGACCCTTAGTGGGTGGACCCGGGATGGTGCTGCATATCTGCATATCCGATGAGGCGGCATCGTGGGGGCCTTGCTCCCCAACAGACACTCCTCCCATCTCAGATGTCAGTGTTGAGAAACTGCAGTCTAGAAGCTTATCTTGTAAAATGCTCCCAAAGGTAATCTTTCCAAACTATTTAAATCTCCCCGAGTCAGTGTCTTAAGAGGATGCAGAGATTAGGGCAGAGGAGAAAACTTGTACCAAGCCTGGGCATGGATCCCTCTTTTTTTTTTTTTTTTCTTCCCATTCTGGTGTTTCTCCAGAGCCCTGTTCCAGTTGCTGAGAATGCTAGAGGAACAGGGGCGATGTGTGTGTGTATCGCACCTTTATCCACTGGCACCTCCTACTCCTGGGTCCCACCTGTCCTGCTGGGTAATTGTTGGTTTTCCCCAAGCACTCTCTGCTCCTGTGGGGCAGGGCTATGCCATGCCCTGTGGGTACCCCAAGCCCTGTGTGCAGCCTGGCACAGGAGTGCTTAGTGAGTGAGTGTGCATTGAAGGGACTGTGGAAGGATCCTACGGGTTGAGCAGGGACTGGGGCTGGGCTGTCCTGTGTGGCATGTCCTGCCCTGTGTGGCATGTCCTGCCCTGTGTGGCATGTCCTGTCCTGTGTGGCATGTCCTGCCCTGTGTGGCATGTCCTGCCCTGTGTGGCATGTCCTGTCCTGTGTGGCATGTCCTGCTACCGGTTGCCCTTCTGAATGAGGGGTCTTCCCTGTGAGGGGCGCCATGGAGACTTAGTGCTGCCTGAGCATTTGGTGGGGCACTTGTTGGCATTGCAGACAGCTATTGTTGAAGGCAGGAGGGAAGGCTCTTCCACCAGCAAACATTTTCCCCATTAGGTCACTCTCGAGCTGGCTTTCCAGCTAAGTTTAGTCAGGCAGGAAGGCTGGCATGCTGACAGTAACTCAGTGGCATGGCCCAACTGTGAAATATATTTGACAATTCAGTTTTGAGTGAGATTAGCATCTTAGATCTCTGCAGGTGGCAGCCTTTAGGACTTTGATGTGAAGAGCTATACATGGAAATAGTGATTTCTTTTTAAAGCTTGTATTAATTAGATGGCTAAAATACAAAGATATTTAGAAATTAAAAAGATTGGCTGTGCGCAGAGGCTCAGGCCTGTAATCCCAGCACTTTGGGAGGCCGAGGCAGGTGGATCATGAGGTCAAGAGATCGAGACCATCCTGGCCAACATGATGAAACCCCGTCTCTACTAAAAATACAAAAATTAGCCGGGCGTGGTAGTGCATATGCCTGTAGTCCCAGCTACTCAGGAGGCTGAGGCAGGAGAATCGCTTGAACCTGGGAGGCGGAGGTAGCAGTGAGCTGAGATCGCGCCACTGCACTCCAGCCTGGTGACAGAGCAAGACTCCATCTCAAAAAAAAAAAAAAAGAAATTAAAAAGATTGTTTGATTTTCAGATGCATCCCTGTATTCCAGACAAGCTGATATTTCTAGATTCTTTTTGTCATAAAACTTTCTCATTTCTTAGTTTTAAAGAGCATATTATTGAGCAATTTTCGAAACAAGTCCATTGGCCATTAGAAAATATTCATGGTAGAGCAATATGTTGGATAGGATGCGGGTAGTTTATTCACTCACTCAGCAAATATTCACTGAGTGTCTGCTACATGCGAAGCACTGTTTTTGGCACTGGGGTTGTAGCAAAGAATGGGACAAAGTCCCTGTCCTCATGGAGTTTATGGATGAATGAGAGAAACAGTCGGATGAAGGACTATAACGTCATGTTAGTGATCAGTGCTAGGAGAGAGAAGGCAGAGCAAGGGCCAGTGCCTGGGTGAGGAGTGAGGGGATGTGTGTTTCATCGCGTCGGGGAGGTCAAGGGAAGGGCCCTCTGGAGAGGTGAGATCCAGCAGAGACCTAGATGAGGTGAGGGTGTGAGCAGTCCCTGCAGATTGGGGGAAAGGTGCTCCAGGCAGGAGGAACGGCATGGGCACGTGCCAGCTCAGATGAGCGTGGTGAGTTGGAGGAAGGATGGGAACACCTGTGTGGTTTGCCAGGAGTGAGGAGTTGGACAGCCATCGCAGATGGGGTTGGGGTTGGAGAGAAAGGTGGGGGCCAGGTCTTGTTAGTCTTACAGGCCACAGTGAAGGGTTTGGACGATGTCTGTGAGAGGTGCAGCCTTAGGAGGGTTCTGAGTGTGAGTGGGCTACGCTTTACATATCCCACGTGGAGTCGGGATAGCAGCAGGGAGGTCATTCAAGATTGTTGCAGCAACGGAGGACAGGAGGCCATGCGGTGTGGACGTGGTGGGAGCACTGGGTGGTGCTGAGGGGCGGTTTGGGTGGGTGCTGAGGGTGGAGCAGAGAAGACCTGCTGATTGTGTGGCATAGGGGCTGAGGGAAGGTAGACACCAACGGGGTCCCTGAGGGTTTGACGTCATACTTGGGTTAGGAGAGTGCCACTTGCTACTTGCAGTGCCACTTGCAGCACAGGTCCCCGAGGAGTCTCGGGGTGAGTTGGGGAGGAGCCGCTGTGGTGTGTGTGGTTTTGGAGGTACCCATTTTGGAGAACGATGAGTACTGTGGGGTCCACGGGGAGCATGTACTGCACAGTGGGTGTAATGTGGAGTTCACAGTAGCCGGCAGCTTGGGAGAGGGGTCTGGATGGGGTCCATGCATTTGGGAGATATCAGTGTATAGATAGTGTTTAAAAATTTTTGAATAATGCATTTTACTTAATCCAACATACTCAAAATGGTATCACTTAGACATGTAATCAATATGAAAACGATTAATGAAATATATCATACCTTCTTTTTTTTTTAATTAAAAAGTAAACTTTAATGTCGAAAATGCAAACTTGGGGAAGACAGAAAAGATCACACACAGGGGCTGTCACTTCACACTTGGAAGGTTGCACAGCGGCCGGGCAGAGGCGCCCCTCACGTCCCAGACAGGGCGGTGCATATCTTCTTTTTTTTTATAATAGACTTTGAAACTTGGTATATATTTTATACTTAGAGCACATTTCATTGTAGGCACTGAATTTTTTTTTTTTTTATACTTTAGGTTTTAGGGTACATGTGCACAATGTGCAGGTTTGTTACATGTGTATCCATGTGCCATGTTGTTTTGCTGCACCCATTAACTCGTCATTTAGCATTAGGTATATCTCCTAATGCTGTCCCTCCCCCCTCCCCCCACCCCACAACAGTCCCCGGAGTGTGATGTTCCCCTTCCTGTAGACACTGAATTTTTGATGGTTAAAAAAAGTGAAATGGGGCTGGGCTTGGTGGCTCATGCCTGTAATCCCAGCATTTTGGGAGCCCGAGGCGGATGGATCACCTGAGGTCAGGAGTCAGGACCAGCCTGGCCAACATGGTGAAACTCTGTCTTTATAAAAAATACAAAAATTAGCCGGGCGCGGTGGTGCATGCCTGTAATCCCAGCTACTTGGGAGGCTGAGGCAAGAGAATTGTTTGAACCTGGGAGGCGGAGGTTGCAGTGAGCCAAGATCATGCCACTGCACTCCATCCTGGGGGACAGAGCAAGACTCTGTCTCGAAAACAAACAAACAACCGAAAAGTGAAATGGACCTGCTAACGCAATAAAGTTGCGTCCATAGACTAGTTATGGTTCTTCAGTCTAGATATGGCATTTAGAGCCGTGGAAGTGGTTGAGATCCCCAGGTCCTCTAGAGAGTGCAGGGGGTGTGGAGAAATGAGGCCTGAGACCCTGGGCGCTTGTGCGTTTTGAGGCTGGCAGAGCTGATGGGAGCAGGCGAGCTGCCGTGTCTGGGAGCGGGTGGCTGCTGAGGAGGGGAACCCCCAGACACTGAGGAGTCCTGGGAGCTGAGTGGCTCAGGTGCTCTGGGAGAAGGAACCAGCCCCCGAGGCAGATGCTGCTGGGGAGTCCATTCCTACAAGAATTGAGAGTCGATACCTGGGTTTGGCAAAATGGGCATCAAGGTGACCTGTGCAGGGACAGCAAGGAAGGGAACAAGAGAGTGAGAGTCTGCTGGGAGTGTGAGGAGAGGAAGGAAAGTGAAGAAGTGGACTCAATGCGTATATTCAGCTTTTTGGAAGACGTTTGCTACAAAAGGGAACAGAGAAATGGTATCTTAGCCAGAGAGAGACTAAGGACGTTTTGGCGTGTCTGTATGTGTGTGTGTGTGTGTGGTGGTTTTGATCTGGCTTTTTAGGATTAAATGAGAGATTGCAGAATATTTATGTGCTGATGTGAATTACCCAAAAGAGAGGAGGAATTTGATGGGGTGTGTGTAGGGGCAAATGAAGCAGATGCTGGAGCAAAGTGTGTGAATTGGCAGGCGGCTGTGGACTTGTCGCAGGGGCTCTAGCCAAGAGCTGGGACCAGGGGGAGTACGAAGGGCTCAAGTGCAGGCAGGTGAGCCAGTTTCATCCATCTGAACCTGTTTCCATAGCAGTAACACCAGGGGAAAATACTCATCCAGCCATGTTCTCTTGAGGATTAAACAAAGTGCGGAATCCAAAAGCGCTTAGTGAATTACAGTGAAATGTATTTAAGCCTATTTCTCAATTGCAAGCAAGATTTTGTAGAATGTGGACTTTTGTATGTGGAGGAACTTGAAACAGTGCCATTCTCCACAGAACAGATATGGATCAGGATTTGTGAATGCAAAAAGCTTCCATTTTCTAATGCCATGAAATGTGAATGTTTTATGTCTTTCAGGAACGGATATAAATTTCTCTACTGTTCTGCCCGTGCCATCGGGATGGCGGACATGACGCGGGGCTACCTGCACTGGGTCAACGAGAGGGGCACGGTGCTGCCCCAGGGGCCCCTGCTGCTGAGTCCCAGCAGCCTCTTCTCTGCCCTGCACAGGTACCGGGCCTGCTCCCTACACCTACATCTGTGGGCCTGTTCAGACGCTCTCTCTGCCTAACTGCAATTTTTGTAAGAATAGCCTCCTCACTGGTCTTCTGCAGCCAATATCCATGCTCCATAGCAGGCACCAGAAAAAACGTTCGAAACGCAGGTCTACACCTGCACTGGCTCCTCAAGGCTTTCAGGCCAAGTCCAGACTTCGGAGCTTGGCGCTTGGTGGCTCCTTGTGGCCTGCGCCTCCCCTCCTCTCCAGGCGTGAATGTCATTGGCGTGATTCCGCCTGAATTTGAAGGCCAGGTGAACTGTTTGCTGCTGCTAATCATGCAAACAGTGGAAGAATCTAGATGGGCCCCAAATGCTGTGTTGATTCTTGTGTATTTTCCTTTAGCTCTGTAGGTACCTTTTCCATCACGGCGTTGTTTTGTGTGAGCAGTAGCTTTTTTCCTGTAGTAAAAGATCTCAAATTGAGACATGCACATTCTAGGGGAGAAAAGTCAGGCACAACCTAGTGTATTTCAAGTCCTCAGAGCTATCATAACAGCATTGATCCCAATAGAAATCCTAATATTTTAATGAAATTGTGTGCCTAAGCTATGCTGACAATTTGCAACAAGCCATTCATCAGCCTGTGTTAAGTAGTAAGGCTTTGCTAGGCCAAGCAAAAAGTCAACATCGTTACTCTGACTCCTAACACTAACTGTACATTTAAAGTGATCCTTTTCATTTCCTTATTTAAATATCATTGTCCAAGGTGTATTGCTTTTTCCCTGGGAGGAATTATTTTAAAAACCCTCAATCTCATAGTTGGTATGTCCTCTTGGAAGGCCAAGGTGCACCTGTGGCAAATGGCCACCAGCCTGGTCCTTCCCAGGGCTGCCCTCAAGCCAAAGCCATTCCATGTGCTAGCTGTCCTGTGGAGTTCTCTAGAATTGCTAGTGAAGTCTGCCCTAATACAAATGACCTTCCTTTTTTTTTTTTTTTTAATTTTACTTTAAGTTATGGGATACATGTGCAGAACGTGCAGGTTTTTTACATAGGTATACATGTGCCATAGTGGTTTGCTGCACCTATCAGCCCATCATCCAGGTTTTAAGCCCCGCATGCATTAGGTATTTGTCCTAATGCTCTCCCTCCCCTTCCCACCCAACCCCCTGACTGGCCCTGTTGTGTGATGTTCCCCTCCCTGTGTCCATGTGTTCTCATTGTTCAACTCCCACTTATGAGTGAGAACATGCAGTGTTTGGTTTTCTGTTCCTCCGTTAGTTTGCTGAGAATGATGGCTTCCAGCTTCATCCATGTCCCTGCAAAGGACATGAGCTCATTCTTTTTTATGGCTGCATAGTATTCCGTGGTGTATATGTGCCACATTTTCTTTATCCAGTCTATCATTGATGAGCACACAAGTGACTTTCCTTAGCACAGCTCTTTAACTGGGTACAGTTCTGATTTTACCACTAGGTTTTGAATTAGGATGAAGGAGGGGAATGTAGTGGGTGGATATGCGTGTGGTGCAGTCGGCAAAAACAAGCCCTCAGCACAGGATGGTGATCACTTAGCCTTTGTCAGGAGTGCTGCGAGTGTCTTTTCCCAGTTCATAGCTTTTAATGAAAATAAACTTAGTTTTATGTCATTGAATGTATTGTTTCCTCTGTAGTTGTGCTTTTTGTGTATTACCAAAGTCTTCTCTGACCTGTGGGCATGAAGACAGTCCTCCTGGATTTTATCTGAAGATGTTGCTTTCACATTTAGGTCTATAGTCCACTAAGAATGGATTTATTTAGGTGGAATGAAGTAGGGGTGCAATTTAATTTTTTTTTTCCCATATGGATATTCATTTGTCCTCGCACCACGTGCTAAAAAGACTGCCCTGGCTGGGCACAGTGGCTCATGCCTGTAATCCCAGCACTTTGGGAGGCCGAGGCAGGTGGATTACGAAGTCAGGAGATTGAGACCATCGTGGCTAACACGGTGAAACCCATCTCTACTAAAAATACAAAAAATTAGCCGGGCGTGGTGGCGGGCGCCTGTAGTCCCAGCTACTCGGGAGGCTGAGGCAGGAGAATGGCGTGAACCCGGGAGGCGGAGCTTGCAGTGAGCCGAGATTGCGCCACCACACTCCAGCCTTGGCGACGAGCGAGACTCTGTCTCAAAAAAAACAAAAAAACAACAAAAAAAACAACTGCCCTGTCGTTGCTGCTCCGAGATGCCACTGTGGTCATAAAGCAAGTATCTGTGAACGTGTGGTTCTGTTTTGGGGCTTTCTGTTTTGTTCCACTGGCAAAGGCCTGGACGAATCGGCCAAAGCCATAGTGTCCCAGCTCCCACAGCTGCAGAAGCTCCTCATCTTCCCAGCATCGGAAGTGCTAGGCCTGGCTTTTGCTCGTTTTCGTAGCTTCTAGACTCAAATTTCATCAAAACACCCAAGACTCTGTTATGAGTTTGATTGAAATTGCAGCAAATCTGTAGAGCAATTTAGGAAGAATTAATATCTCAAAATTATATTGGATCTTCCAATTCAAGAGTATAGTCTATTCTTCATTTGTTTAGGTCCTTCCTAATATATTTCAGTAAAGTTTTATAATTTTAGCTTTAAAGGTCTGGCACATCTTCTGTTAGATTTATTTCTAGACATTTTATATTTTAAAATTTGATTTAAAATACCATTTACACAGTTACCTTTTCTGCTTGTTTCTGATGCATGAAAATGATGTGATTAATTTTTGTACTTTTTTTTTGCACATTGACTTGTTAACCTTATTTAGAGTCTTTTTAATTCTGGTAATTCATGTGTAGGTTCATCTTTTTAATGTGCATATTTGTTTTTTGTGATGACAATTTTTTCCCCTAATTCTTTCTAATACGTATAACTTTTATTTATTTTTCTTATGTTATTGCATTTGATAAGACAGGCAGTACAGCAGTGAATTGCCATGAAGATACAGACCACCCTTATTTCACTGTTAATAAGATGTTCACTGTAGGTTTTTTAGTATTCCCTTCTATTCCTGGTTGGAGTTCTCATCTGGATTAGATGTTAAATTGTATCAAATCTTCTTTTTAAATTTAAATATTTTTAAAAATGAATTTTAAGTTGGGAGGTAACTGGTATCAAATACCCTTTTTGTATCTATTGAGATGATCATGTTTTTCTCTTTTAACCTGATAATGTGTTATATTGATTTTAAATATTAAATTGCTATTTCATTCCTGGAATAAACCCAGCTTTTATACATTGCTACAATTTGCATACACACACACACACACACACACACACACACACACACACACGTATATATATATTTTAGAATTTTTGCACTTACATTCACAAATTAGATTGGTTCACACTTTGCCCATACTTTTCTTCTTTAGGTTTTGTTTTTAAGGTTATGCTAGCCTCATGGAATTAATTTGGAGATATTCCTTTTTGTTTTTATGCTCTGTCATTCTTTGTTCCCTGGATGACCAGGATAACTCTTGGTGAAATGGCTCGTCCTTGGTGTTTCTTTGTAGAAAGACTTGAAAGTATGGGTTTACTTTCCATCTCGTGCTTTTCTGGGATGTCTCAGCTGCCTGACACACACTAAACTTTTGAAGATTTGAGTTTTCTTAATGTTGTGTCAGCTTTGTCAGCTAAAAACAGTTTGATGCTAAAGGAAGCTTAGCCTCTCATGTTAATCTCTTATTTATTTGTTTAACAGAGAAGTGATTGAAAAGAAGCCAGAAAAGTTTAAAGTCCAGTGTTTGACAGACATCAAAAACCTGTTTTTCCCCAACACAGAACCCTTTTATGCTGCTTTTGGAAACCGACCGGCTGTAAGTAGTAGATTGGGTATAGGAGAACCCTTGAAATGACTGCCTTTTCTGGTTGCTGTCATCTGAAAGCCCTATCCGAGAACCATATGTAGAGTCAGATTCTCATCCTAGAAGCAGTAGCCTGGTGAAGAGCCACTTGCCCACATCTAAAGGCAAGGGAATTACAAATTATCTTATGGCCTCCAGGGTTCTTTGAAAGTTGGCAGGTGGGTCAAAGCTTGAGATGTGGGACTTAGAACTCCAAATTTCAAATTACTCATTAAAGCAGTAAAGCAAGAACATTTAATCGGATTAGGTTCTTTCTACCAGAAGGGAACCGCAAAATTAGTCCTAACCATAATGGCGAATTCAGCATCTCACGTTTTAAGTGTCTAGTGTTGTCTCATATCATGAAAGAAGCGCTTTGAGATTTTGCATGTATTGCCCACATTTATTGGAAAACTAAGTGTTCTAGAGAATGTTGTTTGGTACTAACTGCTCCATCAGAAAGTCCTACTTTTGAAAGTTATGAGAGATTTTCATGAAGTAGGAATATGGGTCAAAGAATAACCTGAAGGAATGTTAGAATTGCGGGGACGTGATAGGTTGTCTTTTCTTTAACTCAGTCCTTGAACAGATGAGGGAATTGAGGCCCAGAGAGCAAAACTAATTGAATAGTTTCCCATCAAAGGATATTCTTTCACTGCACCACTTTGAGGTAGAGCTCTGGTTAATGAAAATTTGATATTTCATCAAATCAGAAATACCATGGACTTGTTTTTACAATGAACTCTTTTTTCTAATGAACACTTTAAATCACCTTTACCAAATACAGGATGTGTATTCATACAAGCAAGTAGGAGTGTCTTTGAATAGAATATTTACCGTCAACCCCAAAGGAGAGCTGGTACAGGAACATGCAAAGACCAACATCTCTTCGTGAGTATTGTACACATTTTATGTGATTATTATATCAGTACTATTATCTTAAAATGGCGCTTCCCAGTTTGTGGTGTACCTTTTCCCCTTTGCTGCCTGTATGTTAATCTTTAAATCTTATAATGAAAAAATGTATTTTAACTCCTCGTATTTTGTCCAAAACATAATTTTTAGACAACTGGAATTAAATCAGATCCCTTCTGGGTCTAAAATTTAAACTCATGGTTAGAGTCTGCTGCAGAATGGAATTGAATGAATTTGAAAACTAGTAGTTTAGATTTGCCAAGTTAGGTTTGAAAGCCTAGCATGTGAATGAGAAATATAACCAAACTGAAATATGTGAAGCTATATTTAAAGTTGAGGAACTGTATATCTCTTCACATACCAAATGTTTCTTACCAGAGACATTGCTGTGTAATTGTTAAGAGTTCCCTTCATATTTTTGGTCAAAGCCCAGTTTTCCTGAGTCGGTGGGCTAAATGGGATTACTCTTTCTAACGAGGCATCCTTGTGTGCTTAGACTCACTCTTGACTTTATCCTGCCCCCTTGGGTTCCTAACTTATTAGGATGGAGAGCATTTCCTCATTCCATGTTGTTGGGAGGTTGGCCCACTGGGTGACATCAGCCCAGGCCGACCCTTGCCTTCCTGCCTTGTCCATTTCAGAGACTACACCTCTTCCAGTCTGGTCTGTGCAGACCTGGAAAAGAGCCTCTGGCAGGCCAGGCACGGTGGCTCATGCCTGTAATCCCAGCACTTTGGGAGGCCGAGATGAGCGGATCACCTGAGGTCAGGAGTTCGAGACCAGCCTGACTAACATGGAGAAACCCTGTCTCTCCTAAAAATAGAAAAATTAGCCGGGTGTGGTGGTGCATGCCTGTAATCCCAGCTACTCAGGAGGCTGAGGCAGGAGAATCACTTGAACCCGGGAGGCAGAGGTTGCTGTGAGCTGAGATCGTGCCATTGCACTCCAGCCTGGGCGACAGAGCTAGACTCTGTCTCAAAAAACAAAAGAGCCTCTGGCCTTAGTGGCCCCAGAGAGCCCGAGGGGTTCCTCTTTATCTGGAGGAGTTAGACTGGGGGAGTTTAGTTCTAGGAGATTCCTATGGATTGGTTTTCTCCATGTAGCTCCTGTGGTTTTAGATAGAGAGATAAGTTCCCTCTAGGGCAGATTTTTACTTTCAACATGGTCCTTATACCGGTTGAATTCTAATTGAGTGTCAGTAGGGCAGTTCTAGGCTAACAGGAGTCCTGGGGCTGCCCCACAAGACTCCTCTCACCCTGCAGTCATGCCAGTACCCAAGCAGTCCTCAAGGTTTGTTCAGAGAGAGGGGAGGATGGAGCCAAGGCCCTGTTCCCTCCTGCAGAAGATGAGGCAGTGCCAGGCTGCTTCTTGATTGGCAGAAAAACAGCAGGAACTTGATTCCTTTCTTAACCCTTCCTTGCGGTTTCTGCCCCCTCCACTGTTCTAAGTGGCTGACTGTGACAATGTCTTGTTCCCTCTCCCCTCTCATTCCCCAGGCTGGAGAGGACCTAGTGGGTTTCTATTTAGGATCTGTGTTATAGTCTGTTTTCATGCTGTTAATAAAGACATGGACCCAAGGCTGGGTAATTAATCTAGGAAAAAGGATTTAGGCCAGGCGCGATGGCTCATGCCTGTAATCCCAGCACTTTGGGAGGCCGAGGCGGGGGAGTTCAAGACCAGCCTGACCAACATGGTGAAACCCCGTCTCTACTAGAAATGCAAAAAAAAAAAAAATTAGCCGCTTGCACCTGTAATCCGAGCTACTTGGGAGGCTAAGGCAGAAGAATCACTTGAACCCGGGAGGTGGAGGTTGCAGTGAGCCAAGATCACGCCACTGCCCTCCAGCTTGAGTGACAGAGTGAGACTCCATCTGAAAAAAAAAAAGGGGAGGCCTCACGATCATGGTCAAAGGAGGCAAGGAGGATCAGGTCATGTCTTGCATGGATGGCAGCAGGCAGAAAGAGAGCTTGTGCAGGGAAACTCCCCCTTATAAAACCATCAGCTCTCATGCAACATATTCACTATCACGGGAACAGCATGAGAAAGACCTGCCTCCATGATTCAGTTAACTTCCACTGAGTCCCTCCCACAACATGTGGGAATTCAAGATGAGATTTGGGTGGGGACACAGCCAAACCATATCAGGATCAAAAAGAACTTTCAACCAATGAGACACTGTCCAGGAATGGGAAAGTGGCGGTCTTGCCATGAGGTGCATGGAAGGAGGGACTCCAGCATCTGAGAGGGTTTGGCTAGGTGGCCTCTGCGGTCATTGCATTGACTGAGGCTCTAGGGTTAAAATGCACACCTCGCCCATGGCTTGGCCTAGGGTGGAGCTCTGCAGACTTTACTCACTGCCAGGGGATATTGTCATTTTACACCTGGACTGGAGGCGGGGTTGTTCCTGTGAGAGAGTAAATCTCCTCCCCTAGGAAGCTCACATTTCTCTGGCACTGAACTTGGTGTAGCTATTTCTGAGCCAAGTAGATGCTTGTCATTCAGAACTGGGACAGTCATCTGAAATGTCTTCAGATGGCTGGGGCCACAGAGCGGGAGCAGCTCAGTTCTTTCTCCCTTTCGTTTGTGAGTGTCTGTGCGTAAGCTCTGCCCGCTCGGGAGGAGCACTGTGTGTGGAGGTCGGCCTGGGGGAGGCGTGCAGATGCAACTCGGCCTGGCCGCTCAGGGAGTGTGAGAGTGGGTTTGGTTCCAGTGCTCACCGCAGTCTTGTAGTCAAGCCTGCAGGGAGGGGCCCCGCTGCCACAGCCACAAACGTCAGACAAATAAGCCTTAAAGCTGGGAGGTATTTTAAAAATCTGTCTGTTTGCTTGAATCTCGAGGAAAGACATCACTCTTGGTTTTGTATTAGGAGACATCATTTTCCCATTTGATGGAAGCACACCGTTTCTCATGAGTCCTTTGGAGGGCCTTTATTAAATATACACACTCGGCCTCATTTAATACATTATTTTATACCTCAGAACATGCACACTTCTGGAGTCTGGATTTTGAAAGTTCCTTTAGGTTCTTAGCAATTTGGAACTAGACAGGGATCAGTGACTGTCAAGGAGGAATCTGGGGGTGGCTGGCAGAGGGCTGGGTGTGCCAGAATC
The DNA here is from genome assembly GCF_009828535.3 of Hylobates moloch. Classification (NCBI taxonomy): domain Eukaryota; kingdom Metazoa; phylum Chordata; class Mammalia; order Primates; family Hylobatidae; genus Hylobates; species Hylobates moloch. Next base: position 11,349,212 of record NW_026652288.1, read on the forward strand.
TCAGTTTGGAGGTGCCTGGAGGTCTGAACATGCATATTCAATACAGCAACTTTCTTTTCGTAGTATAAGCCACAGAAACTAACATGCAGCATATTTTTGGGCATGCAAATAAAAGAGAGCAAGAGAACATTGCAGGAAGCATTGGGAAACCCTGCTCTAATTCAGCTCCACACACTGTAAAGACGAAGGGCTCCGAGAGGGCAAGACAATTGTCCAAGGTTACAGCAAGCAGGAGAGCCTAGGTCTGTTGACCATCATGCCAACCAGGACATTTTTCTCTAAGACGTGTTGATAATTTGTCGTTTAGATGGATTTGAGCACCCAGTATACATTATTTTAATGTTGCATATGTTATTTTATTTAATTATCCTTAAAACTGTGGCATAGTTTTTATTTTCCTCCCTTTACAGTGGAGGAAATTGGCTTAGAGAGGTTATGCCATTTGCCCATGATCACGCAGCTAGTAAACGGCAGAGCTGAACATCAAATTAATGTCTCTTTAACCCCAGGACCCAGCTCCTTTTCACTATGCAATGAAGCAGTCTCTGTCTGGTGCTCCAAAGATGTGCCTTGTCTGTGATTCTTCCCCCGATGTCCCATATGTGACCCCTGCAGCAGGCGCTATCCCATGGCCATGCCGACTTCCTCCTGCCATCTTTTGCTTGGCTGTATCCCCTTTACCTGTCCTTCAAGTGAAGTCAGGTCCCACCCACCTCTTCCCCAGAGCCTTCTGTGATGCCTCGTTTGCATACTCTTCATTTTTATCTCTCATTTTCAATTAATCGATAACAAATTATTCTAGAATGACTTCAGTCATGTCAATAAGTAGGCGGTCCACTCCTTGAGGTTGTAGATCTCTCTTGACTTCTACGTGCAGCCCTGGGTGCATAGCTGGTGTCGCTCAGTGGCAGTGACAATGTCCCTTTCCTTCCAGGTATGTGAGACTCTGTGAAGTAGTCGACCACGTTTTCCCATTGCTGAAAAGAAGCCATTCTTCAGACTTTCCCTGTTCGGATACCTTCAGTAACTTCACCTTTTGGAGAGAGCCACTGCCACCTTTTGAAAACCAGGACATTCATTCTGCCTCAGCGTAAAATGTCCCAAGCAGCCTCTTGCCAAGCAGTGCAGAGCCTGGTTGTCACCCATTAAAGGATAGGTCTCCTTGGAGTGCACAGCTCCACCTGGGAGCCTGGCGCGTCGTCATTGGCCTGACAGCAGAGAGAATTGAGAAGCATTTCTCCCCTGCCCCACCCCGGGGCTGACATTTCTAAGCAAGATAGGAAGGGAGCACTTTCTAGGCGAGGAGTTGGGCGCATTTGTACCGTGAAAAGCATTCCTCAGTTGTGGCTTAATGCCAGTTACGACGGTGCCTTTCCGGCCTGCTCCAGCAAGTAGCTATTGGTTCACGTGCAGTTTGGGGCTGTGAAACCTAGGCAGAAGGTGGCTGGCTGAGGGCTGTCCCCGCCTAGGACAGGGTCAGTCGAGGATTGCCAGATGTGCACGTTTTTTGGCAAAGTAGGGGACACATTTCCATTATAGCAATGTTAGTGCCACCACCTTCTGAACACAGTGGGGAGGGCTGTGAAGGCTCTGTGACCTGGATCTGAGGTCTCTGATAGAAATCTGGATGTCACCGGGTCCAGGCCTGGCCTCAGACTTGGCCTTGTGGATGGGCCCCTTACAGTATTTGCTGACTAGTCTCATTTTTAGGTGATAAGTTTTTCTTTAATTCCTTTGGTTAAAGATAGTCTATTTCATTGGCATATTTCCCCCCAGTTTTTGTGGCTCAAGGCTGGACTATTTATGCCTTAATGTATCTATGGCAGACATTTTATTTAGAATGCACTTTATCTAGCTCATGGTAACTTTGCAACGCCTTAGATTAAAATGATAGTAAATATTACTAAGGCAGTATTTTGAATGAGTTTGACACTGCCGGCTTCCTTCCATCCAGCAAGGTGGTGCTGACAATGTGGACTTGAGCGCATTTATGCCAAATGATAATGATATTGACTTCTATTGGGAGCTCTCCAAAGAAACTGGTTGGTTTTAAGAAAATAGTTTCAAGAAGTTAAACTATATTCCTTTAGATATTATTTATTGTTTTACTCTGATTAGGTTACTGTGATAGGCATTTTAGTCATATTCTTTCTATACCACTGTCATTAATATATTAAAAAGATATATGTGTTAGACTATCCAAAGGGCCTTATTCTCTCTTTCTCATAGACTGACCTTCTTTTGGAATTTATGAGTCATTTATTTTCCTTCGCTTTTTCCACTCAAATTAAGGGCAAGTGAAAAAGTAATAATTTGAGTGGCATTCGTTAAGCCGACAGAATGTGATTCTTTCACTTGTTTATTATACTGGCTCGTGGACAGAACAATTTGAAAAGTGAAAGAATTATTTTGGTAAAAGATTTTGCTTTACTTTTCGAAGCATTATTTTTTTAAAGAGTGTTTTACTCCAATGATTGAAACATTTTCCTATTTAAATTTCATTGTTAGAATCACAGGAGGCAAAAAATGGAACAGTTGAATGAAATTTTACTCTTTCTGTGAAAGAAAATCCACAGAGTTGTTGCCTCCGTTGTAGTTGGTGGGCCCTGTTAGCATTGGATGCCTTTGCCAAATGGTTCATGTGGACACACAAAGGCAAACATAGATCTGCCATTGATTGCAGATTTCTGTAGAAACACGGATGTGCATGTGCAGATTCCCTTTTGGAGGTATTAAAAATAATTAAAAATAGTCCTTCCTGAGGTTGCAGTGAGCCGAGATCGCACTACTGCACTCCAGCCTGGGTGACAGAGTGAAACTCCATGTCCAAAAAAAAAAAACAGTCCTGCCTTAACTAACTCCTCTGCGCTTGTTCACTAGTAACCTAAAGAGGCTATATTCATTCTTTATGCAATGAGGGTATTTTTGATTGAATTTTAACTGTTCTGAACTAAGTATAAGCTCATGGGCCTGCAAAGGTTCACACAGTTTCTCCTTTGCACCCGGGAGGAACTTTGGCTGCGAGAATGGGGGGATGTATCCCTAATGCAGGTTGCATCCGGGCAGCCCTCTGCAGCAGCACACTCTGCAGGCGGAGTTTTCAGAGGATGCAATTTTGGACCCCGAATTTTGATGTACCTTAAACTTCCACATCACTGCACCCTGAAACAGCATGCTTTCCAGAAAATCACACTCTCAGATCTGTGTCAAGTTCAGTGTGAGCCCTGGCAAGGCTGGCATATTAACACCTGCCTTCTGGCTTCTGAAAGTGAGATTGGTATATGGGCTGCACTCACGCATATACGAGTTGGTTTATCTTTGTGTCCATGACTATAACCCAGTGATGCTGAGGTCATGTGCTGGAATGCTGTATTTGGACCACACATTTCAAAGTCGCCCTATGGAAATGAATCCCACTTAGTGACAAGTCATCAAACGTTTGTCACATGTGATGAAGAAAAATATGTATACCTGGCATAGAGAAAAATATATACCTGGTACATTGGAGAAAAATAATTACACTTTCAAAGAGAATTCCCTTTGCAATTTTATGTTTGGCTCACCACTGTAAGCACATTTTATTTACATTTGATCTGTATTTGTATATGCTGGTGCAATGATAAAAATCACTGTAATACTTTATTGTGTTGTACTGGATGCAAAGCTAGAAAATATTGCAATAAATGAGACCGATGAAAGACTTCTCTGAAAATCACGTGTGTGAATTTTAAATAGTTTTTGGTAAGTTACTAAGTTGTTGATTTTCTGGGGTGTGTTATCAAGCATATTCTAAAAAAAACTTCAGGCTATGAATTGTTCACTATTTGGAATAAATGTTTTTCCTGATGTTTTAGATTTAAATAGGTAAAAGACCAACCTTCTCTATGCACTTGGGAGGGACGGGAGGGATGAAGAAAGAGAGGGAGAAGGCTGCACTCGGGATCCCTCCCTGCCCTGGTGGGATGATTTAGGAGTAGGGAGGTTTCAATCAAGTGAATTTCATGAAGTGCCTCCCAGGGCCTGGCCTAGAATTGGTGTTTAGCACATGGGGGTTCCCCAGCCTCACATCTGCTGTCCTCATTTTTTCGACTCTTCTCTGTGGTGAACCCCAGATTCATTTTTCATTTTGAATGAATCAAAATCCTTGACTAGTGCAATCATATAAGCTGAAAACTGTCATAATTCCTATTGATTTTACAAGTCAGCGTGGCTGGAGACTTCCTATTGATTTACCTGCATCAGCCTAAGCGTTTTTGGAATAAATGGAAAAATATTGGCCCCTAAATGCAACATAGCCGGCCAAGATACTAGGCCGCATTCCTAATGAAGCCCAAATCCAAACGGTTCATCTCTAGGTGCCTGTAGAATTAATGCTTTTGTATCTTAAAAAACAAAACCTTCTAATTTTGTTGACCACCACCATGGATTTGTTCCAACTCAGACTTCAGTGTGCGGGCTCTTTTATCTATAAAATAAAAATTCGTCTAGACTATTGTCTTTGGCCTGTGGATTCCCACGTGCTGGCGGAGCTCTGCAGGCAGCTCTCACGTGTGCAGGGGAAACGAGCTCGGGGGCGTGGATTTCCCCAGTGTCTCAGCTGTGATCACTTGAATGTTTAAAAGGCTCTACAGCTTGGTTCTCAAACATTGACACATCAGCACTCTTGCATCGAAAGCCGTGGAAGGTTAACGATGGGGCCATTGACCATCAGCATCGGACCCCAGAGTGCTCTTTCCAGGAAAAGGGAATACACATGGCCCTCCCTACTACAGCCCTAGAACAGGGGAACTGTCCTGGAGGTAAGTTAAGTCGGCACCTTCTTAAAAAATTAAAAAACTGGCTCCTAAAGGCTGGGCGTGGTGGCTCACGCCTGTAATCTCAGCACTTTGGGAGGCCGAGACAGGCGGATCATGAGGCCCAGGAGTTTGAGACCAGCCTGGCCAACATGGTGAAACCCCGTCTCTACTAAAAAAATACAAAAATTAGCTGGGCGTGGTGGCATGTGCCTGTGATCCCAGCTACTCAGGAGGCTGAGGCAGGAGAATCACTTGAACCTGGGAGGTGGAGGTTGCATGAGCTGAGATCACACCACTGCACTCCAGCCTGGGCAATAAGAGTGAAACTCCGTCTCAAAAGCAAAACAAACTGGCTCCTAGAATAGAAACTTGGTGTGGCCTAATCCACTGCTCCTGGAGAGATTTGTCCATCTCCACTCACATTCGTCTGCCTCTGCTCTTTATTACTTAAAGACTATTTTATTATTATTATTTTTTGGGGGAGACAGAGTCTTGCTCTGCCGCCCAGACTGGAGTGCAGTGGTGCGATCATAGCTCACTGTAACGTTGAACTCCTGGGCTCAGGCGATCCCCTGGCTGAGCCTGGCTCAGCTAGGACCACAGGCACATGTTACCACACCTGGCTAATTTCTGACCGCTCCCCTTTGTATTTTATATTTTGTCTTCAGACCTAGTTGGGAGCAGCGCTGTGCCCCATCTCTGCCTTAAACTAAGAGAAAGTGGTGAAAATGCCAGTAGGTTTTCTGCCTTTCTGCTTCCAACCCCTTTTTGAAACTCCTCCTGCATCAAAGGTGGTGATCAGTGTCACTTCTATTGCAAGCCAGGCAGGGAGCTTGGTACCTGAGGGGAAACGAGAACCTGAGCAGACAGAAGCTGACCCTGGAAGTCAACGGGCCCAAATGGCCACCGGGGGGCACAATCGCTTTTGGTTTGGCAGCACAGCCTTTAAAAAAAAAAAAAAAGTCCCCACTTTGACAAAGGCCCCTTCCCGGGTAGTGCTGGCCTTGGAGACCAGCCAGGCTGTGGATCCAGAGGGGGAGTTCCTCAAGGGGACTGTTTTGGTACCAACGTGCCTGCAGTTGGCACAGCCCAAGGTCAACAACACTAACTGGCTGGGCGCTGTCTGGCTGTGTTTGTTTAGGTCTAAAAACCATTTAGATCTGCGGTTCTCAAAGTGTAGTCTTCAGTTCCAGCACTAGGGAACTTGTTAGAAATGCAAATACTTGGGCCGTTACCCTAGACCTGCTGAATCTCACCGTGGGCGTGGGGCCTGGTTATCTGTTTTAAGAAGTCCTTCAGGGGATTCTGCCTCACATACAAGTTGGAGAAGCGGGGTTTAGATGATGCCGTGGAGGCCCTGCATCCTGCTCCCAGGTAGCCTCTTCGGTATTGCTCAGCTCACATCTGACTTTAATTTGGCCTGGCCAGAGCAACACTCACCACCCAGAGCTCACAAAGATCTGCCACAGGAGGGAAGCCGCTGGAAAGATGGTCTTCCCCCGGCCACTCCTGAAAAGGAGCTTGGAAACCCAGTACAGGCGCTCGCTTGAGTCACAAGATGTCGTTGTGATCCTTTGCTGCACGGCTTCCAGCCTGAGACACCTTCCCAGGGATGTGGGCCGGCCCAGGCTGGAAGGGGATTCCAGGCCGTGCAGTGTGAGTGTGTGTGTGTGTGTGTGTGTGTGTGTGTGTGTGTGTGTGTGTGTGTGTGGTGGAGTTTGGAGGGGGTGTGCATGTGAAGGAGCAGGCCTGGGCTGTGCCCAGATTGCTAATGGCTCCCTTCCTCCCCCAAATTGTTGGAGCCTGGAGGTGCCTGTCCTGATGCCAGCAATCTTTTCATTGGTGCAGGAAGTCCATTCAGCCCTGCATTGCTTTTAATGAGTTTTGCAAGCAAGTGGCCTCTTCCTGTGACTCATTCTGCCTTTTGTGCACCGGAGATTGTGGTTTTAAGTTTCACTTTGGAAAGTAACCACCACTTCTGCTGCTTTCTCCCTGTTGGAATCTGAACAAGTTACATTCATTTTGCAACAAAGAAATGTAAATGCAGGAGCCCGCCAGTCATATTTCTGCTCTGATTGTAAAAACATCCTTTTCCGAGATGGTTGACAGAGCCAAGCTAAGAAGAAATGGTTTATATTTTCAAGTAACACATTCATTTGGGAACTCCATATTTCCCGCTCCCCCCACCCACCAAGTTTGCTTTTGTTCTTTGTCTTATTGATTCATACTTCAGGGAGATCCTAAAAAATAAACAGTGCTTGCTGGTTGAGTGAGGCGGTTAACCTCTAATTTATTGAAAGAGACTTCATTCTGGACAAGTTTGTGTTCTTCCTTCATGCAGTACACAGAGGATGACCATAAGGATAATTTCTTGTACAGTAAAATGTTTTTCCTTCAGACCTTCCACACAAATCTGCTTATGGTATCCGAATAGACGAATTTCTTAGGATTAGTGAGTATATGTTAAGTGGACAAATATTATACTATATTTTTCCTCAAATTTAAATAATGTAGGCATATTTAAAATGTTAGTGTTGAACTAAATTTTTTGTATAACTTTATCTAAATATGTACAAACATTAAACAGTAGCTCTTATAGCATTATAAAACCAAAATGCTTTTAAGTACAGATAAAATTATAGTGCTAATCAGCTGGACACGGTGCTTCACGCCTGTAATCCCAGCACTTCGGGAGGCCGAGGTGGGTGGATCACTTGAGATCAGGAGTTTGAGACCAGCCCGGCCAACATGGTGAAACCTTGTCTCTAACAAAAATACAAAAATTAGCCAGACGTGGTGCCACGTGCCTCTAATCCCAGCTATTTGGGAGGCTGAGGCAGGAGAATCGCTTGAACCCAGGAGGCAGAGGTTGCAGTGAGCCAAGATTGCGCCACTGCACTCCAGCCTGGGCAACAGAGTGAGACTGTGTCTCAAAAACAAAAACCAAAACAAAACTACAGCACTAATAAAGTTCAAATTAATATTAGTGGTACATGGTGGAAAGTGCTGATGTATTGAAGCTAGTGAAATGATGTTGGATTTGGGCTTATAATAGATGTATCTGTGCTTTTAGTTTCATTTGTCAACTTGATTCTTCTGACTTGAGCGTAATGGACCACCATTAAAATCATCATTATAACACTGACTTCTGCAAAATGCAGCAGTGGAAAAGTTCTTATTCCGTAGTGACATCTACACTGACTGCCAATGACCTGTTGCAAACTTTGACACCAAGGATGGGATCTCCTTGATCCATTGCCTCACAGGACAAATGTGGCACTGACTTGGATTTGGGGACTTTAAAGTTCAGCCAGACTTCATTGTCCTGGTTTTCTCTTTTTGAAGTGCTGTAAAGCCTTGGTTTGGAGGTTACATGATCATTTTGCTTACTCGAATCCTTGGCACACTTAGGGATGTAAATGGAGCGGTCCTGCACTCTGATCCATCCTTGAGCAAAGGCTCAGCGGTCTCATGGGGGAGGAGAGCTGCTCCTTCCATGAGGAAGAGAGAGGAGCAGGTGAAGAGACCTGCAGGAAGCCACTTCCAGACCTGCATGTGCTCTGCTGCCCTCTAACATCACATGGAGAGGCTGGGTGTCTAAAGGAATGGGTGGGTAATCCTATTTTTAGAGAGCCAAAGCAATTTTACAACTTCTCATAATGGTTTTGCTTGCTCTGGGAGCAAGCTGGTGGATGGGCAGGTGATAACCTTTGCATGGATTTTTGGGGGCCCTGGGATGGGAGGCAGCTTTCTTTGGGGATCAGGGACACTGGTCTGGGTATCTCTCATTCCCACAGGCACCTCCTGTTGCAGGAACTGGGTCAGGGTGCGAGGTAGCTAAGCAGTCTCAAAAGCCTGAGGTCTGACCCGATTCATGAAGTGCGTGGAGAAAAGATGGGGGAAGGGATACTACCGTGACACCTCCAGATGAGTGGGATGGGGGCAGGGGTGGCCTTATGCACCTACCACTCCACCCCTGAGACACCAGGCTGATCAGAAAGCGCCACCCCCTGGGGATTCGGGAGATGCCGTTGACATCCACGGGAGGAGGAAGACTTTGACCTTGACTTGACTTTGGCTCAGAGGAGGCCTGGCTTTTTCTTTCCACAGCAGCAGCAGCTTCTGGCAGTCAGCATCATTTCACCACAGTGTGAAACCACTGGCTGATGTATAAAGGTGAATTTCAGACCTGGGGAGTAGTCTAGGGTGTCCATGTACAACGTCTGAAAATGTGAGCTTTAAAAAGGGCAAACATTAAAATTGAGGATATCCTGTGTGTGCCTGGTAGTAGGTAGTATCTCACTGTGCTCGTGGATAACACATGGTTTTTTGAGGGCACTCATAACTGGTTGATGTGCTTGTTCTTATGTTCATTGAAGCAAATCCTCTGGGGACTTCTCTCAACTGGCACAACAGGAGATGGCCTTTACAGTAATGCACCTTCGAACATGTCATCTGGCTGACAGCTTGCACATTCTTTTTTTTTTTTTTTTTTTTGAGATGGAGTGTTGCTCTGTCACCCAGGCTGTAGTGCAATGGCATGATCTTGGCTCACTGCAACCTCCGCCTCCCAGGTTCAAGTGATTCTCCTGTCTCAGCCTCCCGAATAGCTGGGACTACACACACATGCCACTGCGCCCAGCTAATTTTTGTATTTTTAGTAGAGATGGGGTTTCACCATATTGGCCAGGCTGGTCTCGAACTCCTGACCTCATGATTCACCCGTCTCAGGCTCCCAAAGTGCTGGGATTACTGGGGTGAGCCACCGCACCCGGCCCAGCTTGCACATTCTTTAGCTCATTGGTCACGCTCCTCTCCCCATTGGAAGCCCCATGTACCTCTCAAGGCCAGCTTCAGTCTCACCTTCCCTGTGGTCTCCTTCAAGCAGACCCATACAAAGCTCTCCGTGCTTTGAAAACTGCCAGGTAAGACACAACTGTTTAGTATTATCATTTCTATTTCCAAATCATTGTTTACAGTCATTAACTTCATTTTATTGAGGGGAAAATTGAAATTCAGAGACTTTTGTCTAAGGTCCTCCAACTAGTAAAAGGCAGAACTAGGATTAAAGTTTCCAAATCCAGAATGATCAGAGAGTCATCAGGCTCTGTTTCACTCTTTCCAGTGAGGTGAAGTGGGGAGGCATCAGAGCGACAGCCACGTTGTGTGCATGCTGCCCGAGCCAGACCGCAGGACGATACTCAAAGAGAGGCACCAACATCCATCCTGGCTGAGCTGATGATGGTGAGAGGCCACAGAGCCATGAAAATGACTTGGAGCAGCCTCCATGTATTCCTCAGGGTTGAATCATTGTGTGCACCACAGAGCATTTGCTTTGTAAAAAAGCTAACATTGTGAAAAATGGGGTAGGCACTTCCTGTTTTGACCAGGAACAAATGCAAACCAGACCCTGCTCCTGTCACCAGGCAGAGCTTGCTCTTTCAATTCAGAGATATCTGCAAGGACCCAATTATGCTGTGGTGTGGAATGGAGCATATATGTAACTCAGGTTCCTGCCAGAGACACCATCTCCTGGCTGAATGGCAAGATTGGCCAGGACAGCAGGAAACTGAGACTGATTGGACACACAAGAGTGTGAGCTGGTGAGACAGTGGGACACAGGACTAAGTAAATTATGTTTCTCTTCTGCCTTCTATTCTTTGTCACTAATGTAACAATAGAGTGACACGTTCAGTTGCTGAATTTCTGATGTATTATATCCTGGTGGAAATGTTCACTGGGGTGGAGCTTCCTGTGTATGTCGGGGGCAGGGACAGGGAGTTTGGAGACCCTGAACCTCAGGAGATCTGGGAGAGAATGGCTGCTTGTCCTCTGAAGAGTTCTGCTCTCCTTGCATATTGTAGAGTAGTGGCTGAAAAGCAGCTGCCTAGCATGGGCTGTATTTTCCAGCCCCGGCCCCCATATTAGGTGGGGTCATGTCACTCCATCTTGCCAATGGGAACATGAGCAGCAGTGACCTGAATCACTTCTGGGCCAAGGTAGTTAAAAAGCAGGTGTACCTTTGTCACATTCTGTCTCTGTCCATCAACTAGAAGCAAAGATCTCTAAGGAAGGAACCTGGGTCCCTGAGTCACTCTGTGGAAGGCAGCCTGCCAAGTACTAAAATGGACTTTGTGTGAGTGAGAAGTAAACTTCCAGCATGGTGAAGACTCCAGAATGTCTTTCAGATACTTTTTGCATGCTAAGACAGTTTGGGTACTTAAGATTAGTGACTAAAGCAGTGAACAAAACAATGAAATCCCTGTCCTCAAGGTGCCTGTAGTCTACATGATGGACATAGAAACCAATAACATGTCGAGTGGTAATAAGGTCTGCAAATAAAAAAGGAGCAGGGGAGAGAGGAAGGTGGAACAATGGAAAGGCACCATTTCCCAGAGAACGAAGCGAGGGGTCAACCCCTCTACTGCAGTGACATTGCAGCTGGGGGCATGGGGTAAGGAGATGAGGGGCTGGCATGGCTAGAGCTTAGGTGGTGGAGGTAGCAGAAGCCCAATTGTGAAGGGCCTTGCAGAGCACTGTAAGGGGAAAACTGAGAGGAGCTGAACTTGGGGAGAAAATCAAGTTTTCTTTGGATGTGTAGGTTTGAAAGAATGAGTAGACATCCAAGAAGAGACGTCAAGTGGGCAATGGATATGCCACTCTGATTTTCACGGGAGAACTCAGGACTGACAGTGGACATTCGGGCATGATTAGTACACAGATGGTGACGAAAGCCACAGGGCAGGATGAACCCAGGGAGAGACTGAAGGGAGTAGAGATAATCCAAGGTCCAAGGACTGTCCAGGCGTCCCTCCCGAGAGGAGGCCTTCCCTACCCTGATAACACCCATCACTTTTACCCCCAGGTAGACCAGACCCTCCCTGCGTGGCACCCTGACAGGACACTGACATTGTATCACTGCACCTGCCCCACTTCTGTGCGTGATTTCTTCAACGTCTGTCTCCAACCAGGCATAAGCTCCTAGATCCCGTAATGCTTGGCATTGTGTCATCTACATAGTAGGCACTGCAATGACTTTTTCTTTCTTCCAGGGCTTTATTGTCGAGTGTAATTCTGAGGTACAAAACCACTCAGACAGATCTAATGGCGACTGTTGCATCAATGCCCGCTCCAGGCACTCTTCAAATTGGCCACCAGATGGAATAAGAGGGATTGTCCTTGGAGAATCTGACTCGTGAGAAAACATTATAGAGTGGAGAAGAGAGCAGGCAAGAGCTGTGTCTATTGCCCCTGCTGGTCAATTTCTCTTTCCCCTTTTCCACCTCTTTCCCCCTTGCTTTGCTTTTTGTCCTTCCTTTCTTTCTTTCTCCCTTTATTTTGCTGGCTTTTTATAGTTTTCAGTCTACTGTTTTTTTTGAAACCAAAATAACATATTCACATGTTTTAAAAGCTGAAGATTTTTACCAGAAGACACACAAAATCCACATGGCTGGTCCTACTTGCCCCCCTCCCTCACACCCCTCCTGATTCTCATTTTCAACCCTTTCCCCTGTTTATTCTGGAATTTACTTTGATATTTTTAAGTAAAATGAACATACTACAATATTTTGATTAATGAAATTTAGGCATTCCTTATTGACTTACGATGCCAGATGAAGTTTTTGTCTTTCATATGTGCTTTTTCCCATCCCGAAGCCTTGTAGTATAAAAATATCATGTTTTTTTTTTTTTATTTCTATAACTTTTGGCCTTTCCTGGAGTTAAAATGCTCCATTTTTTATGGCTCATTATTTTTTCAAATTATTACTAACTCCTTCCTCACCCTCCAAAAAATGTTATGGGAAAAAAATCTCTGTAATATTTTCCACATTGTTAAATATGTGTCTCCTTTTTTCCTCCTGGAAACCCTCCCACTGAAGTGCTCTCCCCGCACGTTCCAGTCTAACAGGGCTGCTCTGACTGCCAACAAGCCATCAATCTGGAGTCTTCTCTGCTTTTCTGCTTAATTGGAGGCCCTGTCTCCAAAATCCCAAATGGATTGTTCTTAATATTTTTTTGTGGTATCCATCTCTAATTTTATGAGTCTACCTTTCAGTCTACCCTTCTGAAGACATTAGTTATAGTGTCTGTGAAATTTTCTTCTGTTTCCTGAATTATCTCAATAATAATAGTAACTCCTCAAATTTTGCTCGTTTGCTTTGGTTTCTATTGGCGACTTCCCTCAAGTGTCTGGTAATACTTTATATCTGTTTATATGTAAGAGATATGCACTAAAATGTTGTGGGGTTGGGAGGTGCCTGTGCAGGATGGCAGGTGTCTGCGTCTATCTGTGGGTGGGTGTGGGTATATCAGTGTGGGTCTGTGTCTGTGGGGTGTATACGGGTGTGTGTATGGGTGTCTGTGTTGTGAACATGGGGGGTGTGGGTGTGTCTTTGTGGGGTGTGCAGGTCCTGTCAGCCATGGGCTCTGCTGCAGGTACTCTGCATGTCCCCCCGACATCAGCACCTGCAGCTTTCCTTTCTGGGGTGGTTTGATCTCTGCAGAGAGGCTGCCTGGCCTCAAGGCAGGAGGTGGAGCTTGTGGTGAACTGCCTGTCACATGCCACAGTTGGACCAAGGAAGCAGCTGAGGAGCCCCACCGCTCACTGTGCAAGTGCCTCCAATGCCCAGTTTTAGTCTAGCACCTTTTCCTGCCTCTTCTCCCCAACTCCAGGACAATGCACCTGTCATTAGCCACTCCAATGCCTATATCTCAATTTCCCACTCTCTACAGAATCATTCTCATCATCATACAGATCTGCTGTGATGTGTCCCATCAGCGTAAAACCAGCCTCAACTCATATTCCTCTCCATGACCACCAATTTCTCTGCTTCCCTTTATGGCCAAATCCTTGGAAGAGATGACTATATAGTCTATTCTTCCAATCCATGGGTTTGATATCTGTGGATTCAACCAAGCATGGGTCAAAAATATTTGGGAAAAAAACTGTCTTTACTGAACACATACAGACTTTTTTTCTTATCATGATTTCCTAACCCATAGAGTATAGCAACTATTAACATGGCATTTACATTGTATTAGGCATTATATGCAATCTAGGGATTATTTAAAGTACACAGAAGATGTGCATAGGTTGCATAAAGATACTGTGCCATTTTATATCAGGGGCTTGACATCCATGAATTTTGAGATCCACAGGGGTCCCGAAACCAATCCACCATGGACACCAGAAGCTGACTGTCCTTGCTTTTTCCCCTTCCTCCCCTTCCTTCCGTCTCACACCCACTCCAAGCTGATCTTTGGCCCCCACTCCACGGTACCCACTCAATGTCTTCAATGAACTCCAAGGGACAGAGCCAAGCAGTTGAGTCTCCATCTTACTTGGCCCAATAGTCAGGGAGGCATTTGGTTATGATTTGTCTCTTGCTCCTTCCTCAAAGTCTGGAAGATGTTTCCACCCAGGGAACAGGGAAAACAGGGCAATGGATGGGCAGCAGTGTGGCTGGAGGACTGGCTCTGAAGTGCAGCAGGGATGCTGTTAAGGGGTGAGCAGGGCCACATCATGAGCCAGGTGGCCTGGCCTCATTTCCCACGTACTTGGTGGCCACTAAAGGGAGGAGGAGTGGGGAATGGCAGAGTTGGGTGATGCTTTAGAGGGATCACCCAGGTGGTGGTGGTGACAGATGGGAGGGGCTGGGCAGGAGCAAGGAACCTTACCTGAAGACCCTCCAGGTGGCTCAGAATGGAGAAACTGAAGGTCCAAATTGAGGCAGTGACACAGGCATGAAGGAGGGGAGCTGAGGAGATCCGGGGAGGAAGCTGGGATCACTTCCAAGTCTCTAGCACAGACACATGAGTGCATGGAGGGCCCATTACAGAGTCCAGCAGCCCAGAAACACAGAGCCGGCCGAGGCCTGCATGGAAGTCCAGGGGTCCACCCGAGGCAGGTTGAGTGGTTGACCCCTGAGGAACAGCTAGTGAGTGGCCAGTGAGGCAACATGTTCAGTCTGGACATGCCTCATTGTTCCAAACAAGGTGACAGGAGAGAGGCAGCTCCTGCTGGAGAAGCTGCTGGTGAAGGTCCACTCTGCGGAGTTTCAGAATGATGCCAGCCCTTCCAGGCTGCTCCTCATCCGTTCCCTGCCCCGTCAGCCAGCCTTGGCTGCCCTTTCAAGGACAAGTGAGGCCACAGGAACAGGGAGGGCCAGTCTGTGTGGTGAGGTGACCCCTGACACATGCCAAGGTCTCCCCTGTGCTGGGAGGCTGGAGGGCATGCCTCGGCCTCTCTGGGGTCCCCAAAGCACAGCTGTAAGTGCCCATGTGCACCCAGCAGGCTTCTGATCTCTCCCCTCCCCACGCCTGGCTGAGTGAGTACCTGGCCATCTTCACACCTGTAGAGAGGTAGGTGCAGTGCCTCATTTGGCCTCAGACCCAGGTGTGATCTCCATATCAGCTCTTCTTGTATTTTTCCAGAGTGAATAGGGATTGTTGACAACTTGTCCAGATGAGTGAAACTGACATTTGCTTCCTATGTGCCTGTTTATTCTTTAAAAATTTTTAAATATTTTTAATAAAAGAAAAATGAATATATTTATGGTGTACAACATGATGCTTTGATATTTATATACTTTGAGGATGGTGATAATGTATTATATTCTTTAAAACTGCTAAGGGAGTAGATTTTATTTATTTATTTATTTATTTATTTATTTATTGAGATGCAGTCTTACTCTGTCACCCAGGCTGGAGTGCAGTAGCGTCATCTCAGTTCACTGCAAACTCCGCCTACTGGGTTCAAGCAATTCTCATGCCTCAGCCTACTGAGTAGCTGGGATTACAGGTGTGTGCCACCACGTGTGGCTAATTTTTGTATTTGTTTTTGTAGAGGCAGGATTTCACTCTGTTGGCCAGGCTGGTCTCAAACTCCCGACTTCAGGTGATCCGCCTGCCTCAGCCTCCTAAAGTGCTGGGATTACAGGCGTGAGCCACCATGCCCAGCCGAGAGTAGATTTTAAATGTTCTCATCACAAAAAAAGGGTAAGTATATGAGGTGAAGGATATATCAATTAACTTAATCATGCTGCAGTGGAAACGTTCATCAATGGCTGTTAATTCTCTTATGTTTATATGCATTGCAACTGAGGAATGGAGGAGGAGGAGTAATTGATATTTACGGCACATTTTGGCTGGAAATCTTTGAGAATACCCCTTGTGAGTTTTGCATGAGAAGGAGATTCTCAGGGTGGGGAGCTGAGCCTTGATTTGCAGGATCTCCAGCCTCACTTGTTCTGCACGGGATGCAGCAGCTTGTGTGTCCCATCAGAATGACGGCTGCAGCTGATGCTGGTGAGAGAGATTAAGAACAGAGCACCTTCTGCATCTCATCAGCAGGGATTCTCAACCTGGGTTGTATGCTAAAATTAACTGGGGGAGGGGGCCAATTTAAACAATTACTAATGCCCAAGTCCCAACCCAAACCAATTGAATCTGAGTCTCCATCTACACCCTCCAAGTGGGGTCAACTTGGAGTGTTTACATCATAAACTCTGATTGTCATTGTGGATTTGAAAGACTCAGACTGTGGCTTCAACCACAGCAGCATGATGGTGGATTTTATCTATAAAAGGATAAAGACCCTTGTGGGCTGGAGGGAAGAGGTTGTTTTACAAGGGATATTCCATTTTCTTGAGTAATGCATGGGAAAACCCACAGTGGAATTATCAGGAAACAAGATGCTAAAAATAAATGTGGCATGCTTCTCTGATAGGAGAGTAGGGACAGATCTTGATATTTGCTTCAGCATGGGGGTGCCAGGACCACCTGGGGAGCCAGAAATGAAGAGATTGTAAGAGGCAGCAGGGAGTCTCTAATGAGATGCAGAGACTTCCCATTTCTCAAGTTTGCTGGAGGACTGAAGCCAGTGTCTGGAGGGCAGGCAATTTGCAACTATCATCATGAGCCTCCTCAAAGATGAAGTCTGTCTGTTGAATTTGTATTTATAGATAAAATATACCAAACAACTGGCAGAACTTGCTGGTATGCTGGCGAAGCTGAAATCATACATACCTAACTTTTCCATATATTTTCCTCTTATTTTCCTTCTTTCAAAAATTCCCTAGTTATGGTGTTTGGCTGGGATCTGAACTGTATTATGAATTGGTCCTGCCATCATGATTTTACTTGTAGTAACTTTTCTAAGGGCTTGAAATTTGCTTGAGTTTTCTAAATTTTATCGGTGAGGGGATGGTAGTGAGAGAATCTTATGGTTGTTATTGGCTTCTTGGAAAAGTGGGGTCCAGGAAGACTTGGGATTAGATTTCCAGTCCTTTGCAGATGCCAAAAGAATCCTGTCCATTGAAAAGTGGTTTGGGAAGCAGTGTCTTCAGGAGAAATCCATCTGAAATCTACTTCCACCAGAAACCCCTCTAACACTGAGCAGAAAGGGAAATTTGAAAAGAGAATTATTTTTACCTCAATTTATTTGGACTTTAATTCCTATGCGGGAATCTAAAAATGAGAAAGAATTGAGTGTCCGTATTTGAGATCATTCTTCAATATGTATTTGGGTGCAGCATATGATCTCTCCAGGGCCATAATAGACCACACTGCTGAACTTATGTACTGTGTGAAATAGAATAGGGGTAAATTTTAGAATAGGGTATAATGTAGCCTTGGAGTTAATTTAATTAATATCCTGTTCTTGCTCATTTCAGAGCCTTTGGGGAATCCCATGAAATAGTAGAAGTTGAGGGAGTGGTTTTACAGTTGCTGTCCTACCCTCAGGAGACAGTTAATTCATAGATGCACTTGCACAATTAAATCAAGTTCAGTGAGTGCACCCCAGAATCTGATGACAGCAGCCACCCTATTGGTTTCTGTCTGCATTTGATCAAATAGAATGGCCTGGGGGTGTATGGGTGGTGCTAAACATCCAAATGCCATTCCAACAATCTACTTAATAACTGACCTTTACGGGGTGGTAAAGTAATCCTCAGAAGGGGTGAAATTTTAGTAAATAATCTTTGTATTTTTTTAGTTGTGCAACATTCCGGGTGAATTATGGATTTATACCCCATCATCCCAGACAAAAAAACACTCTAAGGTTTAAGTTTCCCATTTATTTAGCCAAAGATGCAGATACTTATTGGAAGTGAGGTGGCTACACAGAGTAGAAGACAGGTAAAGAAACTTCATGTCTCATTGTAGCTTCCTTTGACCGTACATTTATCCACAGAGTACTAGTCAGGCAAGGTGGATTCTTGCTGGGTCTAAGAAAATACATTTCTTATTACTCCACAACATTCCAGAAAACCCAGTTATGCACAATCCAGCACCCCCGGACTCTCATTTAATACTCTTTCATTTGGAGAAAGTGAGATGTTAAGGAATTGGTGCATGCAGTTGTGGGCGTGCAAGCCTGAAATCTGCAGGGCAGGTTGGCAGCCTGGAGGCCTGGGGAAGAGCTGACATTGTGGCTCAAGTCCAGAGGCAGTCAGGAGCAGAATTTCTTCTTCCTCAGGGGACCTCAGTCTTTTTTCCCTAAGGTCTTCAACTGATTGGATGAGGCGCACTCACATTACAGAAGGTCATTTGCTATACTCAAAATCTACCAATTTAAATGTTGGTGACATCTAAAAACATCTTCACAGCAACATCTAGACTATGTTTGATCAAACACCTGGCACCTTAATCTAGCTAAGTTGGCACGTGAAATTAACCATTAGAGATGATAAAGCTGAAACTCAAAAAAGTATTGAGCGATGTAGCTAGGACTTGAGCTGAGAGCTGTCCGACTCCAGAACCTGTCCCTTAAGCCCATGATCTCATCGTGTGTGTGTGTGTGTGTGTGTGTGTGTGTGTGTGTGTGTGTTTGTGTGTGTGTGTGTGGCAGGGGCAGTGGTGTGGTGGGGACTGGGTCT
This sequence comes from Hylobates moloch, assembly GCF_009828535.3. NCBI lineage: Eukaryota > Metazoa > Chordata > Mammalia > Primates > Hylobatidae > Hylobates > Hylobates moloch. Next base: position 11,367,888 of record NW_026652288.1, read on the forward strand.
GTTCACCCAGGGCCTGCTGACTGCAGCAGCCATTCTTCCTGCTTTGGAAAAACTTCTGGTCACCTTATGGGGAAAAATCTTGAGATTTCTCAGTATAGTATCCCTGGAAGACCATTCACTAGGACCTGGCATTGTGGGAAGGCAAGCATTCCTGGACCGATGCTAGAGGCTGAGCGTGGGTTTAGTTCAATCCAACTCAGTTCAATGCAACCTGCACTATTTAGCCCTGACCATGTGCCAGTTTGCTCTTGGCCACAGTGTAGTTTAGGAGAAACAGATGAAAATACACAGCTCATCCCCTTTGGATCTGGTGAAGTTGGAGGCAGGAAAGCGCAGAAAATATTTGGAACAAAAACGACAGATGCATGTTCTAGTAGGAATCCAGGGCTGTCACTGATGGCTGACCTGCCATATTATTCAAGTCAAATCTTACTAATTCAGCCCTTATTAGATAATACGGAAAAACACATTATTGTTAAAAGATCTGTTTAAATGTGTATAGCTTTTCAATTTCAACCAAGGTTAGTTTGCCTTTGACGGAAAGCTTAATGATAAGAGAACTTGTTATGAACAGTGATATGTGTGTGCGTGTGTTTATGTATAATTAATTGGAAAGAACCAACAAACTTGGATTTGAATCCTAATTGGTGTTAAAGTTAAAGGTAAAATCATGACTCTCATGAAAATATATAATGAATGCAAGCCAAGGATTTTATGTAACTTATTAATTAATGAGGAAACTAGTAAAATGTAAAAACAAGTTCAATGAACACACACATATAGGCAATCAGGTATTGGAAATGAATTTGCATATAGATGCAAAACAAGTTGTGTCCACAGGGCAATAATCAATTGTATCTTCAAGGCCCCAAATTGATTTGCATTTCCGTGGACAGGAATTATTTGTATTACTTGCGTTATCAGTTTTCTTCAACTTATAAAGTTGTAAAATAGCACAAAGATGTTCAGAAAGTGCAGATAGCTTGGAAGGATGCTCTAGAAAGAACACCCACTAGTTTGCTTTTTCCCATTTCAAATCCTTGCACAATCTTTTTCTGACGGTGGTGAATACCAGCATAATGGCTTTGGGCATGTTGTTTAACCTCTCTGAGTCTCAGTTGCCTTATCTATAAAATAAGGCTGATACTTTTTCACTGGACTGTCCTGCAGATTAAAAGTGATAATGTGGTCATGCACCACATAGTGACGTTTTGGTCAGTGATGGACTGCATATATGACAGTGGTCCCATAAGATTATAATACTGTATTTTTACTGTACCTTTTCTATGTTTAGATACCCAAATAATTCCCATTGTGTTACAATGGCCAGCCATATTCAGCACAGTAACATGTACATATATGTAGCCTAGGAACAATAGGCTATACCATATAGCCTTGGTGTGTAGTAAGCTCTACCGTCTAGGTCTGTGTTAAGTGCACTCTATGATGTTTGCACAATGACGGAATCACCTAACAATGCATTTCTCAGACCATATCCCTGTTGTTAAGCAATGCATGGCTGTATATACAAACTTCCTGACACAGAGTACATATCCAATCAATATTAGGTCTCCTTCCTCTGTATTTTTTTTTTTTTGAAATGGAGTCCCGCTCTGTGACCCAGGCTGGAGTGCAGTGGCATGATCTTGGCTCACTGCAAGCTCCACTTCCCAGGTTCACGCCATTCTCCTGCCTCAGCCTCCTGAGTAGCTGGGACTACAGGCGCACGCTGCCATGCCCGCTAATTTTTTGTATTTTTTTTTATGGTAGCTAATAAAGTGTCTATTATAATAAAATTTTAAAGAGATGATAGAATCTAATTTATAAAACCATTAAACTGGAAGACACTTACCTACAGAACGTTAATGCAACTTTGCCTAAACTAAGTTTATTTTATTTTATTATATTTCTTACATTTTATTTTTTTATTTTTTAATATATATATTTTTATTATACTTTAAGTTCTAGGGTACATGTGCACAACATGCAGGTTTGTTACATATGTATACATGTGCCATGTTGGTGTGCTGCACCCATTAACTCATCATTTACATTAGTTATATCTCCTAAAGCTATGCCTCCCTCCTCCCCCCACCCCACAACAGGCCTGGGTGTGTGATGTTCCCCTTCCTGTGTCCAAGCGTTCTCATTGTTCAATTCCCACCTATGAGTGAGAACATGCGGTGTTTGGTTTTTTGTTCTTGCGATAATTTGCTGAGAATGATGGTTTCCAGCTTCATCCATGTTCCTACAAAGGACATGAACTCATCCTTTTTTATGGCTGCATAGTATTCCATGGTGTATATGTGCTACATTTTCTTAATCCAGTCTATCATTGATGGACATTCGGGTTGGTTCCAATTCTTTGCTATTGTGAATAGTGCCACAATAAACATACGTGTGCATGTGTCTTTATAGCAGCATGATTTACAATCCTTTGAGTATATACCCAGTAATGGATGGCTGGATCAAATGGTATTTCTAGTTCTAGATCCCTGAGGAATCACCATGCTGTCCTCCACAATGGTTGAACTAGTTTGCAGTCCCACCAACAGTGTAAAAGTGTTCCTATTTCTCCACATCCTCTCCAGCACCTGTTGTTTCCTGACTTTTTAATGATCACCATTCTAACTGGTGTGAGATGATATCTCACTGTGGTTTTGATTTGCATTTCTCTGATGGCCAGTAATGATGAGCATTTTTTCACATGTCTGTTGGCTGCATAAATGTCTTCTTTTGAGAAGTGTGTTCATATCCTTCACCCACTTGTTGTTGGGGTTGTTTGTTTTTTTTCTTGTAAGTTTGTTTGAGTTCCTTGTAGATTCTGGATATTAGCCCTTTGTCAGATGAGTAGATTGTAAAAATGTTCTCCCATTCTGTAGGTTGCCTGTTCACTCTGATGGTAGTTTCTTTTGCTGTGCAGAAGCTCTTTAATTTAATTAGATCCCATTTGTCAATTTTGGCTTTTGTTGCCATTGCTTTTGGTGTTTTAGACATGAAGTCCTTGCCCATGTGTATGTCCTGAATGGTATTGCCTAGGTTTTCTTCTAGGGTTTTTATGGTTTTAGGTCTAACATTTAAGTCCTTAATCCATCTTGAATTAATCTTTGTATAAGGTGTAAGGAAGGGATCCAGTTTCAGCTTTCTACATATGGCTAGCCAGTTTTCCCAGCACCATTTATTAAATAGGGAATCCTTTCCCCATTTCTTGTTTTTGTCAGGTTTGTCAAAGATCAGATAGTTGTAGATGTGTGGCACTATTTCTGAGGGCTCTGTTCTATTCCACTGGTCTATATCTCTGTTTTGGTACCAGTACCATGCTGTTTTGGTTACTGTAGCCTTGTAGTATAGTTTGAAGTCAGGTAGCGTGATGCCTCTAGCTTTGTTCTTTTGGCTCAGGATTGACTTGGCAATGTGGGCTCTTTTTTGGTTCCATATGAACTTTAAAGTAATTTTTTCCAATTCTGTGAAGAAAGTCGTTGGTAGCTTGATGGGGATGGCATTGAATCTATAAATTACCTTGGGCAGTATGGCCATTTTCACGATATTGATGATTCTTATCCATGAGCATGGAATGTTCTTCCATTTGTTTGTATCTTCTTTTATTTCGTTGAGCAGTGGTTTGTAGTTCTCCTTGAAGAGGTCCTTCACATCCCTTGTAAGTTGGATTCCTAGGTATTTTATTCTCTTTGAAGCAATTGTGAATGGGAGTTCACTCATGATTTGGCTCTCTGTTTGTCTGTTATTGGTGTATAAGAATGCTTGTGATTTTTGCACATTGATTTTGTATCCTGAGACTTTGCTGAAGTTGCTTATCAGCTTAAGGAGATTTTGGGCTGAGACGATGGGGTTTTCTAGATATACAATCATATCATCTGCAAACAGGGACAATTTAACTTCCTCTTTTCCTAATTGAATATAGTGTTGGAAGTTCTGACCAGGGCGATTCCAGAGGAAGAGTGAAGGCATGAACTCTAACCTGTTGTCTACCCGAATGGGTCTGCTCCTGTCAGATCTGTAGACCTCAGAAGGCATTTTCAGGAGTCTTCGTGTATTAGTCCATTTTCATACTGCTATGAAGAAATACCCAAGACTGGGTAATTTATAAAGAAAAAGAGGTTTAATGGACTCACAGTTCCACATGGCTGGGGAGGCCTCAAAATCATGGTGGAAGGTGAAGGAGGAGCAAAGGCACATCTTACATGGCAGCAGGCAAGACAGCGTGTGCAGGGAAACTGCCCTTTATAAAACCATCAGATCTTAAGAGAATTATTCACTATCGTGAGAACAGCACGGCAACAACCCACTCCCATGATTAAATTATCTCCCACTGGGTCCCTCCCGTGACATGTGGGGATTATGGGAGCTACAATTCAGGATGAGATTTGTGTGGGGACACAGTTAAGCCACATCACCTTACCTTATTGGAAAAGGTACTGCTGTTTTTCTGTTTGTTCCATGGCCTTCAGTATATAATTTAAAAAAATTGTGGAGGCAGCATCTTGCCCAGGATTAGAACGGTAGGGGAGAAGAATCATCCTTGGGCCAAGGTGAGGTGACAACTGCTATTGTGATAATGGTTTATTGAGCATCTATTATGTCAGGTACCATGATAGGTGCTTTATGCTTCTTACAACTTAATTCTCAAAACTGTCCCCAGGGTAAACAGAATGAAGGCCCTGGGCATAACTTGAACTCCTGAGGAACTTGAACCCAAGGCTGGCACAAAAGCCAGAAGGTCTTACTCTCCACCAGCTCAGGGATTGTGAAGATCTCTGTGCAGACTCTGCCCTGCCATTGGACAGCATCCCTGAGACATGCATTTTGGGTAAGTGGAGGGGCAGGCGGGACAGAGGCACGGCATGGCAGGATGAACCGCCTTCCTCCCCCAAGGCTTTGTGCCCTGCTGCGGGACCTTAGTGATGCTGCTGCAGGTGGTGTGGCTGCTAGAGCAGAGGCCTGCGTTCCTGAGATGACGAGGCAGAGTCCCGTGCAAGCCGGGCAGCCTCCCTCTCGTAGCCCAATGCTCTGTAGATGCTGTGGAAATGGTGTCCAGGCTGTGTGATGTGCACAGTGTGGGGGATTGGCAACCCTGGTTTGGGGTTTTTGGAGCATCTACTACGCATCTGGCACCATCACATGATAGAAGCTTATGTTTCTGCCCATCCCCCCCAGCCTGTCCTGTCCCCAGGGCTCTGGCTCAGGGTGTTCCATGCTGGGTCACTGACCAGCCTCTTCCTAGGCACTGGGCTTCCAATCCCTGTCCCTGTGATTTTCTCCCCAGTGCACTCAAATTGATCTTCCTCTCCTTCAGCTGTTCCCTGTTTTCTACACAATAATGCACAGGTCTCAAAGGGCGCCTTGTCCCAGGCCTTGTTGGCCTGCCCCATGGCAGCCACACTGAGCCACCAGACCTCCGGCTCAGCCCACTGTATGCTCTATTTCCTCCATGTGGACCTTGGGGAGCTATTTTTTGAAAACGCATTGAAACAGCTTCCAGCTGATGCTTTCTATCTCCCTGCTTGTTCACTTGGTTTCTGCTATTATTCCTGGTGGTGGAGTGCAGAGACATCAGCATGATCCCGGAGGGTCACAGCAGAAACAAGCTGGAAGGTCTCGGATTAATGGGCTGAGACCTGCCCTGAGTGTCGGGAGGGAGACCAGTTCTCACGCCTGGCGTCCTTTCCGGAAGTCCCTTCCCCTCTCTGGGCTTCTGTTTCTCCCCATTACGCTGAAAGATTGGCCTGGTTGGTGGTTTTTCCTAGGTAGTCTCTGTCCCATCACCTCGGAACTTCTTAGAAATGCAAATTCTCAGACGCCACTCCAGACCCATTAGCTCAGAAATGCAGGGCACCGAGCGCAGTAATCTGTGTTTTACTAAACCGGGAGGATAGGGGAGGGTGTTCTGGTACCGCCTGAAGTTTGAGAACCACTGGTTAGGTAAATTTTCAGTCCCCTTCTGACTCTGATAGTCTGATTCTCTGCTCTGATCTATGAAGAGGACAAATTGTGCCTATTCCTGATGACATCTGGGACGACAATGGGCGAGAGAGGGGTTCCCACAAGAAAGTGAAACTCAGATAGGTGGCTACAGAAGTTCCTTTCAAGCATCACCTATTATCACGTTACTCGGATTCCATTTGCTAATTAATTTCAGTGAAAGCTGAAAGGAGCCCCGTGGGAAGGTCTTGATGGCCCTGCAGTGGCTGCATTAGGAACAATTCCTGGCTGTCCCTGAAAGGCCCCTGGAAGGCTCCCTTCGGCAGCACCTGGAGAGGGAGGCTGACAGCAGCTTTGTGAATCTCAGAGTGGATACTGTTTCTCCCATTGGTCCTTCACACAATTGGGCGAGTGTCCGCGGCCCGGCTGGCCTCCAGCTGCGGCTGTGTGCCCAGCTCCCCTGGAAGTGTGCCTGCAGCCCGAGAAGGGGCGCTCTGTTTCCGTGGGAGGCATGCCCGGCTCCTGTTGACAGGTCTGCAGCTCACTCATGGAAAGGCCTGCTTTCCGGAGCTGGCCTCGGACTGAGCCAGGAAACAGTTACCTCAGGGCCCGGCATGTGGCTCAGGGGCTGGCGCACAGTAGGTGTGCTGAACAACAGCTGATGCCAACTTGAGGTCTGTTGGGTCATTTCTTAAAATTGCTTCGGGGCTCCAGTGGAATCCCAGAGTCAATTTTGGGCAGCTCCTTGGCTCCTAGAGGCTGTTGGGGCAGGGGTGGGGGGCATATTTTATGACTCCAGGCTGGGTGCTGTGGCTCACGCCTGTAATCCCAACATTTTGTGAGGCTGAGGTGGGTGGATCACCTGAGGTCAGGAGTTTGAGACCAGCCTGGCCAACATGGTGAAACCCCATCTCTACTAAATATTCAAAAATTATGCTGGTGTGGTGGTGTGCTCCTGTAATCCCAGCTACTCAGGAGGCTGAGGCAGGAGAATTGCTTGAACCTGGGTTGTGGAGGCTGCAGTGACCCGAGATTGGGCCACTTCACTCCAGCCTGGGCAACAAAGTGAGACTCTGTCTCAAAAAAAAAAACAAAAAACAAAAACAAAAAACAAAACAAAAAACCTCCTGGACTTCTGCTCTTCAAGCTTCCGACTAATGCGAGTGAGGTAAACGAAGTGACGCTTGGGCTGGGAGACTGCCAGGTGGCATGCTAGATGACATCACATCTGCGATAGTGCATTCCATGCATGATGGGATTGCTAGGAGAAGCAGTTTCTAATTTCCAGAGGAAAAATTTAGGGCCCCCCAAATAGGTATCCTGACCAAAGTCACACAAAGTGTAAGTGATAGAGTCAAAATACTCAATTCATGTACTGAATCCTTACCATGTGGTTCAATAATATAGCCCTTGTGTGATGGGTTTCTATTTCTAATTATTCTATTTGTCTAGTTATTCTAATGATTCTCACACATCTATCTAATCTAATCCTCACACTAATGCCTTACAAGGTATCTTTGTCACCTTTTTACAGATGAGGAAACTGAGGCTCAAGGGGGTAAATTAACTTACCTGCTGTCACCCATGGCTAGTAAATGGCTAGGCTTGGATTGTACCCCGTTAGATGTTGGGTGAATGGATGACATCAAAGCCTGTTCTCCACCACATTCCTCCAGGTGAAAGGTTTCAGGGTGGCCTGGAGGAAGCCTGCACCTTGTCAGGGGTTTTGGTGTCTGGATTTTCACCATCCCCAATCTTTAGGATTTAATTGCCCTCAGCCCCCAACTCCAAGTGATGAGTTTACTCTGAGCAGGGCTCTTCCTGGACAGGTGAGCCCCTGGGGAAATCACATGACATTTATATGAGACGATTAGTGAGGCTTTGACATGATTACAAGTCCACACCGTGAGACTACAGTTCATCATACAGACTCTACCTGAGATAGAGGTGCCTTAAGAAGCACGAAAACCACTGTGACTTGGGCAAGAGCTGGGGCATCTAACCGGATGGCGGGAGGGTTCCAGAAAGAGCGATAGAGGCTGACAAAGAGAACCTTCACTCCACTGGCTCATGAGGGAATATGGCTGTCATCTTGCAGATGAAGAAATGGGCCCAGAGATGGTGGGTGAGTGATTTAGTTACATTGAAGTCATTTTTTCAGGTAGTCACCGACTCCAGCTTCTCTGTGCCAGAGACTTATATGCTCATACAGGGGAAGCCAGAGATCAAATTCCATCTCTGCCCCCAAGAAACCCATAGTCTAGTGGCAGAGAGATAAATCGTAAGAAGGCATGGTACAACAGGTCAGGAACTGTATTTTTGGCCGTGTCCTAATGTTCACAGATATGAGAAGAATGGTGGAGAAAACACCCTTCTTGTTTCCAGAATAACTGCAATGAATTGGCAGTCTGTAGATTTTAAAGAATGTTCACGTGTCAGCCATGCGCGTTGAATTTAAGTTTAGCGGGCCGGGTGCGGTGGCTCACGCCTGTAAATCCCAGCAGTTTGGGAGGCTGAGGAGGGCAGATCACTTGATGTCAGGAGTTTGAAACCAGCCTCGCCAACATGGTGAAACCCTGTCTATACTAAAAATACAAAAAAATTAGCTGGGCATGGTGGGAGGCTAAGGCAGGAGAATTGCTTGAACCTGGGAGGTAGAAGTTTTGGTGAGCTGAGATCACATCACTGCACTCCAGCCTGGGTAACAGGGTGAGACTCCATTTCAAAAACAAACAAACAAACAAACAAACAAAAAATGAATTCAAGCTTAGTGGATGGATGAATACTGCTCTGTGAAGGTACATTTTGTGGATGTGTCTGAGATTGCATAAGCTGTGGGTGGCGGAGCTGGACTTGAACCCAGGTATCTCTCCTGGTTTCCAACATCAAGTTAGGTGAGCAGGGGCAGAGCTGGAACAGTGAAAGTCCTTATTTCCTCAGAATAACAAAGGATAGATGGAGGGACATAACCTAGGGAAGGCTGGAGTGATATCATCCCAAAATGAATCTCCCGAGAGGTTGCAAGCTGCAGATCAGAACTGAAAGTGGCAGGGAGCCTGAAAAACATCTCAACCGGAACAAGTATGTGGCTTTCAAGTTGTATTTAGGGGGAGAGAAAGGAGAACCGCTCTTTCAGGGAAGGGACCTGCAGAGACCCAGGCAGGGCCAACTCATAGCAGAGTCTTAGGCAGGCCAGGGAGGGGGAAGGGAGGAAGGAAGGAACAATGATAGCACCCTGATTGTGTGCCGAATACTTTCCACACACGATTTCATGCCATTGTCACATAAAACTATGACATGGGATTCTGCTGTTACTTTTGGGTGAAGGGAAGTGGCTTGCTCCTGCCTGTGTTGTTGAGAAGCAGCAGAGGTAGGTTTGGAACTCTGATCTTCCTGATTCCAAATCCTGTTCTCTTCCCACTTCCCCACACCATCTTCCCACCCTATTCTTCATGCTCCTGACTGTGGCAGCCTCTTGGCTGTCCCCGGTGGTAACCTTTCCATGCAATGACACAGAGCCAGTAATACATGTCAGCTTTAGTCAGCTATGAAGAAGAAGGGGTCAGTTCTAGAGCGTTGGGAAATATAACGGGAACAATCCTGGTTGGGGGCCAAGTCTACACCAAAGCCTAAAGGTGTGGCAGGCAGGTGCCTTGGGTTGTGGGGGCCTGGAATGCTGCCCACACAAGTGGACCATGGGACATGAGGCCAGAATGGCAATTGGGGTCAAATATGATGGCCTGGAGCCCCCATAGGTGATAAGGTTTATTGGAGGATTTTAGTGAAAAGAGCATAAAGAAACAATGATGAAAACACTTGCGCTGTTTGTGGGGTGGGAAGAGGGACACTCACAGAGATGGAGGTCTTTCTCTCACCATCTTACCTAGATGCTGAGAGAAAAATGCTTTCCAGGCACAGGGTTGGAGCTGTGTTTCTGGGCATGTCAGGTAGCTGCAGTCAGGATGGAGACCCGTCTTGGTCGCCTGCCCTGAATGGCCTGAATGTTCAGGGCTGAAGCCCTTGGAAGACTACCTGTGCATTTGCCCCGATGATGCAGGGTGAGTGCTTAGACCCAGTGCTCCCAGACTGCCTGTGCATTTGCGCTTAGACCCACTGCTCCTATTCCTCTTGCCTTGCTAGGCCTCTGCTGAACTGTAGCTCATTCACCCATCACCCTGCACCATGGTGACAGGAGACCAAGTCTCTGTCATCTTGGCGTTTCCCTTGTAGTTGGAAGGACAGGCAGTACAACATCAGCAAGAGAAGGCCCTGAAAAAAGCCAGCAGTGGAGGAGAGGCAGCTACTGCAGGGCCCTGGTTGGGGAGGTGGGTGCTTTAGATAGGTGGTTAAGGGTGGCCTGTGTCTAAGCTAAGTAGTGAGTGTGAGCACAATTCATCCACTGGGTGAGCTGAGAAACGGGCTTCCCAGGCAGGGGAACAGCAAGCACAGAGCCCTGGGAGCTAGAAAGGGCTGATTGTGTCCCCGGTGGGGAAGGATGGGCCAGTGTGACAGCCTCGGAGGAGAGGGGGTGTGACCTGTGGCAAAGAAGTAGAAAGCAGGTGGCAGCTTCCTCAGAGTCTGCTCACACATGGTGATAAGCTTGAGTGGATTTTATTTTAAGAGTGTGGGGAAGTAACTGAGGTGTTTTAAGGAGGGGGGATGTGGGAAGAATAAACAGTAGACGGGCAATTAAGAACTATTTTGAGGCCAGGCAAGGTGGCTCACGCCTGTAATCCCAGCACTTTAAGAGGCCGAGGCAGGAGGATTGCTTAAGGCCAGGAGTTCGAAACCAGCCTGGGTGAGGTAGAGAGACCTTGTCTCTACACAAACAAATTAAAAAAAAAATTAGCCAGACGCGGTGGTGCATGCTACTTAAGAGGCTGAGGTGAGAGGATTGCTTGAGCCCAGGAGGTTGAGGCTGCCATGAGCTGTGATCATGCCACCACTGCACCCCAGCCTGGGCAACAGAGCAAGAACCCATCTCAAAAAGAAATACTGTAGAGGTAGAACCATGGGGATTTTTTGGTTGTTTTAATATGAGGCTTAAAAGAAAGGGAGAAATCGGGGATGCCTCCTGCATTCTTGGGTTGAACTAGCGAGATGGTGGTGGCAGGACAACTAAGACAAGAGCCTGTTGAACTTCGCTGTGGACATGTTAAATCTGCAATACCTGCTAGGCAGTTGGGGAGGTGGGGCCATTGGACTTGGCATCCAGGAAGTCGTTAGAATCTTGATAAGAACAGTTTCAGCAGAATGGAAGTGACGAAGTAGAAGCAGTGAATGTGGATGACATTGGAGGAATTCTGCCATGAAGAAGAATACACGGAAGGGGAGGAGGTGAAGGGGATTTTTTTTAAAGCAATTTAAAAGTTTACTGGAATGTCTCATACATATCAAAGAGGATCCAGTGTGAAACCCGTGGTAAGAGTTCTTAACATTTTTTCCATTGTCATGTATTTCCACTTTTTATTTGGAAAGATTGAAAGTTATAGAAAAGTTGAAAGAATCATACAGTTGAGGCCCATGGACTCTTTATCCAGATTTTTTCTCTAGCTCTCGCTCTGAAGACAGGAGCAATGGGAACTTGTGTGTTGCTGGAGGTAATGACCCAGAAGAAAGGGAGAGCTTGACGAAGGAGGGAAGAGAGGAGATTTGAGGGGAGCAGAGTCCTTGAGAAGGCAACAGGTGGCATTCTTCAGTATAAAGGGGGGCCCCACCTTGGATAGTAGCAGGACGATGCCATTGTAACAGGCGGGAGGACGTGGGAAGGTGAATGTGTTTCTGGTAGCATCCCCCATGAGAATTGAGGGAGTTAAGGGACTTATGTGGGAAGAAGAAAAGAATTAAACAGCTGTGTTAGAGAGGGGAAATGATATTACAGGACTGCTGGGCAGGGTTGAGTGCCCATCTGAGATCTGTGGTCATGGTCATGGGGTTAGAGTGAACCAATAAGCTTCGTTGTGTGGACTTTCTTCAGTAATATTCAGTGACCTGGATAGGCAGGGACAGGGTGATTGGTTGTATTTAACCAGGACTGGGGCTTATCCGGGGGACAGTTCGATGGAGGGACGGCAATGGGGTGGCTGTGGTGAGGGACCAGAGAAGCACAGCTGGGTCCAAAGGGGCAGAAACATGGGGCAGGGGGGTGGGACCACCTCTGGGAACATAGGGAGCTCAGAGGTTTGGCCTCACTGAAGCATGACACTCCATTCCATGGGGAATGCCAGGGCTAGGGATTTAGAGGAAGCAAGGATATGGTGGACAGTTAGGGGCAATTTGAAGTTGAGAGGTCAGAAGTGGTGCAATCCTTGTCATGTACAGAGTCCAGGATGTACCCTTGGGCATGGATGACCAAGGTTGTTAGGACAAAGGTGGTTCACAGTGAGCAGGACAGACACCAGCACAGAGCGCACTGAGTGGGTCATCGTTAGGGACTTCAATGTCATCATGCGTAGTGGCAGGAGCCGAGTTGGGCAGGAACACAGTGGGCCAGAGTATTCAAGGAGCAGGGTGAAAGATAGACGGTCAGAAGGTGGCTGTGAGAGAATGGAGGTTGGGAGGAAGTGGGTTTGGAGCTTGAATCATTCTAGGGCGTATGCACCGGAAGGGGTGAGAATCAGGGCTGGCCTGGGAGGTTGGGACTTCCAGGACTGAAGTGTGATGTTATTATCCCTCATGGCCTCTGCAAGGAACAGGGACAATCACTTTGGACTACTGCGCTGCATCTCTCACTTCCAGGTACTTGTGGGCAGTAACTGCTGTGACGAGGTGCACGAGTGCTGGAGTCAGAATGTGCTGGCTTCTGTATCACTTTCTAGACGTGTGGACCTAGGCATGGCATTTTACACCAGTGGCTGCATTTCCTCTTCTGTAAAGTGGCACTCAAGAGGTTGTTTCATTAAATGAGATGTCATAGTCCATTTTGCATTGCTCTAAAGGAATACCTGAGGCTAGGTAGTTTAAAAAGAAAAGAGGTTTATTTGGCTCATGGCTCTGCAGGCCGTACAGGAGGCACAGCACCAGCATCTGCTTCTGGGGAGGCCTCAAGAAGCTTAACATTATGGCAGAAGGTGAAGGGGGAGCGGCATGTCACGTGGCAAACAAGGGAGCAAGAGAGCCAGGTGGGAGCCACGTACTTTTAAATGACCAGATCTCATATGAACTCAGAGTGAGAACTCACTCATCACCAAGGGGATGGCCCAAGCCGTGCATAAGGGAATCCACCCCCATGATCCAATCACTTCCCGCTAGGCCCCACCTCCAACATTGAGAATTCCACTTCAACATGAGATTTGGAGGGGACGAACATTCAAACCATGCCATGAGGTAAGACGGAAAGCACTTTGCTCTCTGCCTGGTGCATATATGGGATTGCTAGATATGAAATATTATGATTATTATGGGAATAATGTTTTTGGAACATTAAGCCACTCTGTTTTCATCCTTGGTAATCCCTAGATCCAAGCCATCCTATAGTTCCTATGACGAAGCCTTCCGTGGCTACCTCAGGCCCAGGGTCTCCACAGTGTAGATAGACTGTGCCTGCCTCAGTAAAGCAGAGGCTTAGAGCCTGGGGAGGCAGGAGAATATGCTTTAGAGCAGCGGTCCCCAATCTTTTTGGCATCAGGGACTGGTTTTGTGGAAGACAATTTTTCCATGGACCAGGGGTTGAGGGTATGGTTTCAGGATGAAACTGTTCCACCTCAGATCATCAGAGATTAGATTTTCATAAGGAGCGTGCAACCTAGATCCTTTGCATGCACAGTTCACAGTAGGGTTTGTGCTCCTATGAGAATCTAATGCTGCTGCTGATCTGACAAGAGGTGGAGCTCAGGCAGTAATGCTCCCTTGCCTGCTACTCACCTCCTGCTGTGCGGCCTGGTTCCTAACAGGATGCAGACTGTTACCAGTCTGTGGCTCAGGGGCTGGGGACCTCTGCTTTAGAGGAAGTTCCTTCCAGAGAGGATGAGGAAGCTGAAAGTCTGCCCCTTCATGTCCAGAAGCTCATGAGAAAGAGAAGAGAGGGAGGTGGAGCAGGATGGTGATTGGCCCGTCTTTCCTGACCAAGCCCTTCGGGCCAAGGCTGTGGAGTGGGAGGTGCATTGTTTGTGTTGAGATAAAAGATGATACAGAGAAGCTTTGCTGTGCCCCTGGTGGGAACCCTGGAGAAGTCTATAGTCTAGGGTGACCATGAACCAACAAGGGGGGAGCGTGCAGCAGCCACTGAGGGAGGGGCTGTAGGATAAGGTGGAGTTCATGGTCCCGGGTGCACCAATTCACACACTTCACTGGAACACATCTCCCTGCAGAGAGAGCCTGTGACCCAGGGCAGGCACTTATTTCTTGGAGAGCTAGTTGTTATGTACAGGCTGAACTGTGTCCTCGCAAAATCCACAGGTAGAAGGCCTAACCCTCAGCCCCACAGAATGTGAGTGCATTTGGGGATAGGGCCTTAAAAAAAGGTGATTAAACTAAAAGAAGGACTTTAGGGTGGGTCTTAATCCCATCTGACACATGACTTGGAAGAGGAGGAAATTGGGACACACAGGGCGACCAGGATGTGAGCAAGAGGGGTGGCCACGTGGGGACATGGAGAAGGCGGCTGTCTGAGCCATCGGCACACCAAGGAGAGAGGCTGTATTAGTCTGTTTTTATGCTGCTGATAAAGATATACCCAAGACTGGGAAGAAAACAGTTTAGGCCGGGTGTGGTGGATCCCAGTAATTGCACCTGTAATCCCAGCACTTTGGGAGGCCAAGGAAGGTGGATCACTTGAGGTCAGCAGTTCAAGACCAGCCTGGAGGTCATGGTGAAACACCGTCTCTACTAAAAATACAACAACAACAACAAAATTAGCCAGGCATGGTGGTGTATGCCTGTAATCCCAGCTACTCAAGAGGCTGATGATGCAGCAGAATCTCTTGAACCTGGGAGGTGGAAGCTGCAGTGAGCCAAAATCACACCACTGCACTCCAGCCTGGGCGACAGAGTGAGACTCCATCTCAAAAAAAAAAAAAAAAAGGATTTAATGAACTTACATTTCCACATGACTGGGGTGGCTTCAGAATCATGGCGGAAGGCAAGGAGGAGCAAGTCACATCTTACATGGATGGCAGCAGGCAGAGAGAGCTTGTGCAGCAAAACTCCCATTTTTAAACCCATTAGATCTCATGAGACTTATTCACTATCATGAGAACAGCCTGGGAAAGACCTGTTCCCATGATTCAATTACCTCCAACTGGGTCCCTCCCGTGACATATAAGAATTGTGGGAGTTACAATTGAAGATGAGATTTGGGTGGGGACACAGCCAAATCATATCAGAGGCCTTGGAAGGAACCAACCCTGCCAACACCTTGATGTTGGATGTGAACTGTGAGGAAGTAAATAAATCTCTGTTGTTTTAGGCCACCTAGGAGCCCTAGCAAACTAACACACTAGGCTAGACAATGCTGCCGGGGACTGACATCTGCTCACGTGCACTTATGCCTTTGACTGTGGGCTGAAATGACCCAGCGCCCCAGGTCTGCTGGCCAACATTGGTTCACAAGCCACCTCCTCCAGGAAGCCTTCCTTTATCCCTCCAGGAAGAATATGGGGTCTCTTTCTCTGACCTTTGAACCCTTGTGCAGACTTCCATGAGGGCATCTTGCACGTGCCACTGCTTCTATAAATGGCTCTGACTCAGGTGCTATTCAGCAGCTCCTCAAAGGGGACCAGAAACATGTCTCTCCCATGGGTGTACTCTCTGAATGCTGCACAGAGCCACCTGCACTTCTCGGCCCTTTTGCCTGCTGTACTACAGCTTTCCCCTGGAGCTTATTGTCTTCCTGAGTTGCTTAGGATTTACTTCCTGGTTTTACCTGTCTTCTCCCACTGGTATGTGAGCCATGTGTGGCTGAGACATTTGGTCCATTTTGTCCCCGCTGCAGCTCCAGTGCCTAGGACAGGGCCTGGGACCTGGTAGTCACGCTATGCATTTTTGTTAATGAATAAATAAATGGGAAAGGTGCAAATATCTCTGCTGCTGATGGGGATTCTGCTCTCCCAGAGGGAAGGTCTTGCTGTTTGGATGTGCCAGTTATTCTCTCTATAAGATCCACATTCAGCATTTTCCTTGCCTCTGTGTTCCCCCAAATAAGGTGATTTTTGGCTTTTGCAATGAGTGTTTCGGAACGCTTCATGGTAATACTGTTCTGGAAGGCTGAGCAAGGGTTTGCTAGCCTGAAACTTAGTTTCACAGCCAGCAAGATACGATCTTCTGGCTTCTCTGCGTTTGCCAAGCTCTAGTTAAATCTGGTGGCATGTCTAGTTGCAAGCTTAGTTAGTATTACGTTCCCCAGTTAAGGAGTGGGCTGTGTTGGTTCTCCCGTGCTGTGCCAAGGATGGGATGGGCAGAGCCCCGCTGGAGGCAGGCCTTGCATCAACGCTCCACTGGTCCACACCTGGCCCACAGTGGGCTTGCGGCACATGTGCCTGTTGAATGAATAACAGTGGGCTCAAGTTCTGCTGTCCTTTCTGCTGTTTCTCTCTCAGTAGATAGAAGTTTCTCTCAAACCCTTTTCAGAGTTGATATCATTCCCACGTGGGATAAGGAGTCGAGAAGGGGTAACTTAGAGAAAAATCACCCAAGGAAGTGAGCAGTCTCTGCTGCCTGGTCTCTGGCCCCCTCAGTGTGCAGGGAGAGGCTGTGGAGTGGGCGGGGCTCTGGCCTCAATGCCCTTGGAGTGAGCCTTGCTGCCCCACAGACAAGCTGGGTACCCTTGGGCACATTACTTCACCTCTCTGAGCTTCTTTCCTAATCTGTCAGGAAAGGATAACATCTACCCTGAAGCTGAGCTGTGCAGCTGAAGTGGCAGATGCATAGTAGATGCTCAGTAAATGTTGGTGTCCTTCCTGGAGGGATCATTCCAATCCAGAACTTAGGGGCTTGGGACAAGGCTGAAAATCTTAGATGAGTGGATTGACTACTGGTTTTTGGCCATTTTCATGCTCTCATCTAAAAATCATTCATTTAATCAATAGTCACGGTGCATGTCTCTCAGGCAGTCTGGAAGTCACCTTTTCTAGGTAAATACCAAGACAGGTCAGAGCCTGAGAACAAGAAATGAGTGTTCAATGCTGGCCTACAAGTGTCTGGGGAGATTTGCTGGATGTTGAAACTTTCAGCTCTCAAAGCTTCTGACATGCTGCTGTTTTTTGAAGGTCATTTTTCTCGATGACTAGTTGTGCATTTCCCTCCATTAGTTAGGGGCCTCCCACAATGAGAAGGACAGTCAGTCACATCTATGGAAAGGTGCCAGGTCAGGCCAAGGGGCTGAGAGCTGCCTGGGTCCAAATCTAGAATTGCAGCGGCTGGTGATGGCCAGGTTCCCTTTCCAGTTGGCTCAATTCCTTTTCTTTTTCTTAGAGGATTTTAAGAAACTGTGTTCATTTGTTCATTTATTCATTCAATGAACTCTTACTACTTAACTCAACAGCATGCACACATGAAGACAATGCTTTAAGTGTTATTGTAAACTCTGAACATATTCCCCAGGTAGTCAGAGAAGGGAACACTAAATAGTGATGGGGTAGGGAAAGGTTTCAAAGAGTGGGGTGATGTTGGAGATAGGCCTTGATGGTTGAACAGGAGTTTGCCAGAGGGCGATATTCATCCCAGTCAGAGAGAATGGAGGAATAATGGATAATGGAGGAATCAATTGCAAAGATTCAAAGATGTTACCAATCTCAGTGTTTAGGGATGTTGATGTTTACTGTGTCATAGTTGATGACTGGTGCAGTTTTTGCCTGTGTGTAGGAGTGTTGGTATGTAGGTATGTTTCTGTGTTTGGGGGAAGGATGTGTGTGTGTGTGTGTGTGTGTGTGTGTCGAGGGGTGGGATTAGGAGGGGATGGATGGACATGTTGGTAGAATTCAGTATGAAAAGGCTTGATGTACCTGAATATCACTAGACCTTTGAGAAGACAAGGGTCCTCCACTGAGACATGAAACAACCAGGTGGCTGGTGAAAAGCTGTCACAATAGCAAAGGGTTCTTCAGAACTTCAGTGGTAGCCTGTCACCTGTCACCTTGCACCGGTTTGAGCCTCTTTGAAATCTGGTGCCTGCCTATGCAGCTCCATCATCTTTCTTCCTTCTGTTGCCCCTCCAGGACAGCTAAATGCTAGGTTGAGGTCAACAAGGAGTAAAACCTCCCCCAGGCTTTGAAGTAGTTTGTAATCTTGTCGGATGAAACAGGAGGCAGGGAGGATGTCATGCACTGGGCGTTTCTGGAGAGCCATCTGCAATCACAGCCGCCACTCTCGGTTTGCATTGACTTTTTCCTATTTTGTTGGGTTCAGACAGGCATAGCACAAAAACACAAGTTACTTTTCAAGCCATGTTCAGCCATTCACTCAGCCAGCATTTATGTTTGAGGAACTATTCCAGCCTCTGTGAATGAGTTCGGAACAAGGAATGGTTATTCAATGGCAACAAATTTGTCCATTCTTGCCCTTGGTGAAATTAATCACCTCCCTGAACCTCAGTTTCCCATCTGTAAGATGGGCATAGCAACTCTTTCCTAACCAGAAGGTACCTGTGGAAGCCTCTGGCTCAGCAGGTGAGAAGTGTGTTTGTGTTCCTCTCCCCGACGCCCTCCCTCGGTACTTGCTTCCCGAGACATTGCTTTCCTTTGTTGGGTCGGAGGTGGGGTGTCGTTCCCCTTGCCACCAGCAGATGGTGCCCAACAACTCCCTGCAGGGAACCGAGGCTGCCCGCCTCCCCCAGTCTCCCCACCATCCAGCTCCCTTCCGCCCCTTCTCTGGGACGCGTCAGTCATTCCAGGTCCCAGGCAGAAAGTTACACAAAACACTTTGTGTCTGTCAGCAGATTCCTGGAAGGTCACGCTGAATGATGAATGCTCCTGGGTAGGACTGGAGGGCTCTTTTTTCTTTTTTTTATTCCTTTTCTTTTTTTTTTTTTTTTTTTTTTTTTTGTCTCCCATGAATTGCATCACTGGGCAGCCTCTTGGCTGTATTCAGCCGACTCCTGCGGTTTTTAGACCTTTCCCAATTGTTCTGTGTCTGCTTCCTCTCCAGGACTCTTCTGGCCAAGGCAGGATATTCAGGGTTGGCTGTGGCCAGGGAGCTGGCCATTGTCTAGCACATTCCATACACACACCCTGCCCAGCCCATCCTCCACTCCCAGAGCCTGGACAGACTGTGGTCCTCGGGACAGAGACCTGGTGCATTTCTGTGACCCCAGGTGACAATTTTGCTGCCCTGATTTTTGGCAGAGAAATGAGCCTAATTTCCAAAGTTGGATTTCCACCAGGATCAGGGCGTTTATATATCCTGGTCTTCAGTGTCCCCCTTCTTCTTCCTGACCACATATAGACTGCTTATGATATTTTTTAACTTTGCCAGCTCTTTACCCAAATTGAGTGGTCATTTTGCTTTTTTAGATATCCTGAGTTGGCCCCAATTTAACATCCTGATCCATCATCCTGGGGTTAGGTATCAGGACCATGGTCCTGATATTTTGCTTGAGGAAAATGAACCAAACCACTCAGAGGTGTGGCATATGTGGCATGTGAAATCACCTTTCTCCTCCATCGGTGGCCTTACTGATGCAGGGCAGTGGGAGTGAGTGTATGCACGGAGATCAATACAAATGAACCTGCTCTCAAAGCCTGCGCAAAGGGGAGTGAGAAGACAGAGCAGGTGTAGTCCCTGGAGCGAGCCCTGCTGCAGAATAGATGGAAGGGGTGGGTCCAGGAACCCTGAATTGGAAGCAGCTGTGGCTGTCCTCCCCATCACCCCGAGCAATCACGTGGGGATTTGCGCCCGTCCCTGCAACTTTAGGCTCTGAGGATCTAGAGCTGTTGGTTCCGGAGGGGAAATAATTATTAATACATCAGGGAATACAGCAAGAGCCCACTAAATGTAAAGCTGCAGCTGCTGCCCGGTCATTTTGGGTTCATGTGCCAATAGATCACTGGGCAAGGAAAGGAGTTACTACCTTGGTAGGAGTAATGAACCCAGCCAGGTATGGTGGGTCATGCCTACAATCCTAGCACTTTGGGAGGCCGAGGCGGGTGGATCACCTGAGGTCAGGTGGAAACACCTCAGGGGTTTGAGACCAGCCAGGCCAACATAGTGAAACCTCATCTCTACTAAAAATAAAAGTTAGCTGGGCGTGGTGGTGGGTGCCTGTATTCCCAGCTACTCAGGAGGCTGAGGCAGGAGAATGGCTTGAACCTGGGAGATGGAGGTTGCAGTGAGCTGAGATCACACCATTGCATTCCAGCCTGGGTGACAGAGTAAACTCTGTCAAAGAAGGAAAGAAAAGAAAGAAAGAAGGAAAGAAAGAAAGAAAAAGAAAGAAAGGAGGAAGAGAAAGAAGGAAAGAAAGAAAAGAGAAAGAAAGAAAGAGAAAGAAAGAAAGAAAAAAAAAGGGTAATGAACCGTGCTCATCACTAGGAGACAGTGAGCTGCTGCTTCATAATGCTTTACAGTGTGGGCAGGAGGAAATGTGTTGGGCATCAGGTGATCCCTTGGGCACTCCCGGCACGTCCACACTCAATTCTAACAGGAAATGGAAAAGTTCCGCAGCTGTGGCCTAATAAGAACAAGAAACCCGGGGGCTCAGACCCTCCTCGCACCCTGCTGCCCCAGGTGAAGATCTGGGTACCATCTCCCTCAGGAAAATCCACATAGCTCAGCAGACCTCCCAGCTGCTGGGGAGGGAAATGTGGTATGGCTGGTGGAAGAGGGAGATGGTGAGTTTCAGAGGCAACCTTGGGACCCACCCAGCAGCGGGGGCGGCAGGTCATCCTAACATCCTTGCTCTTTTATGTTTCTCCAGAAATTGCGATCAACCAGAATCCAGAAGAAGCTGTGCTTAATTGAGTGAACTTCCTGTGAAGCGCAGGTGCGAGGGGTGGATGATAGGAGACAGTGCCGGTGCCCCCAGCGCCCTTTTACCTGACGGCTCACCCAGCCTACAGCTGTGTCCTTCCCTTCAAATCATCTTGGGTAATGGGTGCTGCTTTGGAAATGCCTGGAAGGTCATGTCCTCTCTCTGGGGATGGCTTCCAGCCATGGTTGACTGATAGCAGGGGGCACAGAAGGCCAGACACACCTTGCCTCAGGTGGGCCAACTCTGAAGGTTTGTTTGGCCTCCACATGGACTTCAGCTGAGCCTGCATCTTTGCTTGGCTTTTCCCACTGGCCTATTCTGCTTCCCTCTCCTTAACGGTTCTCCCAAGAGAACTCCCTTAATAAATCACTTGCACAAGGATCCCTGTCTTAGCCTTTGCTTCTAGAAAACCTGGCCTAAGATAAATAGGTTGTGGGAACACGAGAGAAAGAGATACTTATTTTATCTGAGGGGTCAGAGGAGTCTTCCCAGGGCAAGTCTTGAAGCTGTGAGTAGGAGTCTGACTGTGCAAAAGGGTGTCCCAAGCAGAGGCAATGGCATAACTAAGGTACAATCGTCGTGCCTCCTGCCTGAGAATAGCCAGCTGTTTCGTTTGGCTGCAGTGCTAAGCAAATAGGGTGGAGTGGGCTGTGAGTGGCAGGAGAAGCAGATGGGCATGACTATGTGAACATCCAGAGGAGGAGACTGGGCTTTAAGCTTAGATCTCAAATACTTCTGCATTCCACTCTTCTCTGGCTCTGTGGCAATTGACTCAGACCCCAGAGACCACCACTAAGGAATAAGTTCCTATTAAGTTGGAATAGGAAAAACACCCTATGTCATATTCCAAGTCAATGGCAGAAGTAGGATATGTCTTAGTCCATTTGGGCTGCTATAACAAAGTACCATAGACAGGGTGGCTTCAACAAAAGTGCACTTCTCACAGTTCTAGAGGATGAAAGTCTGAGATCAAAGCGCCAGCACAGTTGGGTTCTGATGAGGGCCCTCTTCTGGGTTGTGGACTGCTGACTTCTCATTGTCACTCACGTGGAGAAAAGAGAGTGAATTAGTTCTCTGGCCCCTTCTTATAATGGCCTGATATGGTTTGGCTGTGTCTCCACCCACCCAAATCTTATCTTGAATTGTAGCTTTCATAATTCCCACGTGTTGTGGGAGGGACCCGGTGGGAGATAACTGAATCATTGGGGCAGTTTCCCCAATACTGTTCTCATAGTGAATGAGTCTTATGAGATCTGATGGTTTTATAACAGCTTTCCCCTTTCACTTAGCTCTCATTCTCTCTTGCCTGCTGCCATGTAAGACACACTTTTCACCTTCTGCCGTGATTGTGAGGCCTCCCAAGCCACGTGGAACTGTGAGTACATTAAACCTCTTTTTCTTTATAAATTACCCTGTCTGGGGTATGACTTTACCAGCAGCATGAAAATGGGCTAATATGGTGCACTAATCCCTTTCATGGAGGTTCCACCCTCATGACCTAATTACCTCCCAAAGGCTCCACTTCTAAATACTATCACATTGGGGATTATATTTTAACATATCAATTTCGAATTAATACAACACTTAGTCCATAACAGGACATAAAACTCAAGCCCCCAAATTCTAGCCCAGGGCTTTATCCTTTATTCATTGTTCATAATAAAATTATAAAAATACTAACATCATATTTTTAACCTACTCCTAAGCTGTGGAGATGGAGATATTTTGATTCCTCTCTTCTTCAGATTTTTAAATGCTTCTTTCTTCCCAATAATTACTGACAATTAAGAGTAATTCAGATTCATGTCATATTTATTTAGCCTTACTATATGTCAGCTGCCTTCATGTACATTAACTCATTTGATTCTTCCAACTTCCCAGTGAAGCAAGCAGTGTTATTCCCACATTATAGATAACAGAATGGAGTCACAGGTTAAATAGTGTACCCAAAGGGGAAACCCAGGATTTTTCCAGTTTACTACTAGAGTACATTTTTCCTTATATAATTTAGTTTTTGTTGCGTAACAAACTGCCCCCAAAAGGTTGTGAATTAAAACAACAACAATGTATTTTATAATTTGTGGGTTGCCAGTTTGGGGTTGGGCTCAGCTGGGTGGTTTTCTGCTCATCTGGCTGGGCTCATTCTTGTGTCTGTGTTCAGCTGCTGGTTGGCTAGGCAGCTCTGTTAGTCAGCTTAGGGCTGGGGCAATGAGGGAACTGGGCCATATATCTGTCATCGTCCAACAGATCAGCCCAGGCTCTTTCACACAGGGGTTGGTAGGAGGATTCCACGAACAGCAAGTTAAGACAAGCTCCCACAGGTAAGTGCCATCAAGCCTTTGTTTGCATTACAACTGCTCACAATCCACTGGCCAAAACAAGTCAAGAGGTAAGCTCAGTGTGGTGTGCCGCTGCCCAAGTGCCCAAGGGCATGGATACAGGGAAGTAAATAATATGTGGCAAAATTTTCAGTCTACCACATTGTTTTCAAAAAATGTTTTCTTAATTATAAAAGTATGTGTGTGTGTATTCATGTATATAAATGTTAGTTTTGAAAATTTGGAAAATACAGAAAAATATAAAGAAGGAAAACAAATTACTTGTAACACACCAGAAACAATCACTGTTAGTGGCTTATTTCCTCATCTGTTTTATGAGCATTTTATTGAGTGTATGACTGTGTGTATATATGTTTCAGTAATATTTTCTTTTAAAACAGTGGTATTAGAGTCTGTCTTTTTGATTGACAATATATTTTGAACATTTCCCCATGTCATTCAAATAATTCTTGAAAATATGATACTTTTTAATACTCTATCATTTCTCCCTACCATATTTTATTTAACCCTACCCTGCCTTTTTACTTACATTTTTGCCATTTGGGTTGGTTTCATTTTTCTTTCTTTCTTTCTTTCTTTCTTTCTTTCTTTCTTTCTTTCTTTCTTTCTTTCTTTTTCTTTCTTTCTCTCTCTCTCTCTCTCTCTGTCTCTTTCTTTCTTTCTTTCGATTATAACAGATAACATTATAGTGAATATTCCGGAATAAAAATCTTTCTCCACATTTCTGATGATTTTCCTAGGACAGATTCCCAGAAGTCAATTACAGGATCAAAGGAGATAACATTAGTAGGGCTTTTGATACATATTGCTAAATTGCTTTCCTGGAATTTACTCTCCCACAGCACTGAGGGAAAGGGCCTACATTATGATACTCTCAAGGGCACTAAGTATTATCTTAAAAAAATAAAGATCAATTAGGTAAAAAGCAGTACCTTTATTTAATTTGTGTTTCTGGTTGCCAGTAAGGATAAACATTTTAGAAATACTTCTTGACCGTTTATACTTCTGTAAATGTTCTCTTCCTCAGACAAAGGACATATATTTTAAGTTGATTTGTATGATGACCCTGTGTTGAAGTCATTGACATGTTATCCTATACATTACAAATGTTTTCCCCTTTAGATTGTCATTGGCCTTATAATTTTGTTTGGGGATTTTTTTCGACATATAGGAATTTAGCATTTTCTATTGTCAAATCTATTTTTTTCTTTATTTTTTGTTTTGTAACATTCATTACTTTTATGCTTACAATTTCATTCTTGACCCATCTCTTAAGTAATGTAAAACACAATGGCTCTGCCACTGAGAACAATATTTGGAAAGGCTGTCTTTGAAACCAGAGTTGACAGGTGGAGCTGATTCTCTATTGTGATGTTTTCTCCCAGTTGGGCCTGGGTAAATGCCTTCAGGGTCCTGTTTACTGGGCACGAGGCTGATCAGCATAGGCCTGTGGAGCCTTGGAGTTTAGCTCTAAGCGCATCAAGGAAACTGTGCAACTTTCGTACCCATGGCTTTTCTTCTTAGTGGCCCTTTCCTCCTGTCATCCAGACCCTGAGGTGGGTGGAGACTCTTCTTTCTGTATTTTACAATCCGATTTGAGTCATCACCAGGAACCCCAAAGGCCCACGACACATAGTGGTTTGTGTCTTTCCAAGTTGTGAATTAGAATCCCAGTGGCTATGAGGCTGTCAGGTGACAAGGAGCTGCTTTGTAGTGAGTGACCAAGGCTATCTTCGTGTGGCACCTGCATTATTGTGACTCCTGTAACACTACTTGCAAATTAGTAAAACTTTATTTTTCAATGAAGCTTGCTCCTGAAAGACAGCCAAAATCTTGCACCAATGATGAAAACAACTGGTGCCTGAGGTTCGCTTTTGCATTGATGGAGACCTGAGTTTGATTTCTTAGCTGAAGCTAAGAGAGAATATGATTACAGTGGAAAAGGCAGGGATTCAGAGCCGCTTGGAACTGGGTTCAAACTGCTTCTCTGCTACTTGCTGTGTGGCTTTTGACAAGCCATTGAACCTCCCTGAGTTTCTACTTCCTAATCATTAGGAGAGACCCCAGTCCTGCTGTCCCTTTCCTGGAAAACTGGTATGAGTCTGGAATGAGGCAACGCAGGCCAAGTTGTTGACACACACGAGGCTCTGAGTGAATGGCACATAGCATTTTTATCTAGAAAAAGAAAAGCAACCAAGTAAGAAAGTGATGGAATTAGGGATTGTGGCAATTTGTGAAAATTTCAGGAATAATGTTTTGGAATGTCAGGGATCTGTTACTGAGATTTTCCAGAAACATGAAGTGATGGGTTAGCAGTGAGGGAAAAACACAAGCACCGCACACCTTGCAGAAGCATTGATTTTGTTATTAAAACTCACAGTAACACACAATGGAGTAGGCTGCAAATCCACATGAACTATAGGGTAAAACAAGGCTTTGTGAAATTGCTCACCAGCGGAAGGTCTCTTTGGCACTTAAATTGCCGGGTGGTCTGAATTCTCCTTTCTTTACTGTTAGGGCTACTTTGGGGGAGATGTTTGAGAAGCTGTGGAGAATGTGAGGTGCTTCCCCAAAGGGGAGAGGGAACCTGCTGGGCAGCCACACTGACACTGCTCAGAGGGGGATGGTTTCTTCCTGAGGTGGGGTTTTCCCTCTCCAGCTTGGCTCTGGCACAGCGTTTTTACAAACTTTTGGCAGTTCTCATGGGTGCTGTTCTCAGAGTATTTCTTGTTCTTCCAGGCACTCGGTAAAATTGCAACTTCCTACTCCCTTGAAATTAGGTACATGTGACCTGTCATGGACAGTAGCGCGTGGACCGAAGCCCCAAAAACTAGTGTTTGATGTGCCAGTTTGCTTTCTCTAATCTCAGCCATTGCAGAGACAAGGATTAGAGCTTCCCTCAGCCTGGGTCCCTGAAGAAGGAGGCTCTGTCGGTTATGATGACGTTGAGCACAAGTGAGCAATAAACCTTTCTTGTCTGAAGTCTTGGGCATTTGGGATTGTTTCTCATTATATCAGCAAAACCCACCTTATTCTGACTGATAGACTTGAGAGCAGTTACCAACAAATCAATGGCTTTATTTTGTGCACCTTACCTACACAGTAGTGATTCACAGCTGACACAGATCTGCTTTAAATTTTTTCTTTTTTTTTTGAGATGGAATTTTGTTCTTACTGACCAGGCTGGAGTGCAATGGCACAATCTTGGCTCACTGCAACCTCTGTCTCCCAGGTTTGAGCAATTCTCCTGCCTTAGCCTACTAAGTAGCTGGGATTACAGGCACCTGCCGCCACCAGACTTAGCTAATTTTTGTATTTTTAGTAGAGACTTGGGGTAGCGGGGGATTTCACCATGTTGGCCAGGTTTGTCTCAAACTCCTGACCTCAGGTGAACCTCCTGCCTCGACCTCCAAAATTGCTGGGATTACAGGCATAAGCCACTGTGTCCGGCCTCAGATCTGTTTTACTTTAGAGACTTATGAGCATGTCACGTGCCTGGCCAAGAAGATCCAGGTATGAGGGTGGCTGGGCTGTAACACTCCCTCCATACCTGTTCCAGGATACCAGGCTCCAGCACTGATGCAGCTGATCAGGCTGAGGAGGAGAAAGAAAGGCAAGGACAAGCGTTTGCCCAGGACCTGCCATGTGGCAAGGGATCTGCTCCGTGCTTTCTCTATATTACTTCTAATGATCATGGCAATCTATGAGGCGATTATTGTTCTCACTCCTCTTTTATAGATGGGAAAATGGTTTCTTGGAGAAGTTAAGTAACTTATTTGGAGCCACATAGCTGGCAAAGGTCCAAGTAGAGATGCAAACTTAGGCTGAGAAAATGATCTTTGAAGGAGGGAAACTGTTTCATTCCCACCCGTAAGTTCTGTTTTTGGCAGTGCTGAATCTCATCAAATTAGATCCAGAGAGGCCAGTCATGGTGGCTCATGACTGAATCCCAGCACTTTAGAGGCCAAGATGGGAGGCCAGGGGTTTGAGACCAGCCTAGGTAACAGAGCAAGACCCCCGTCTCTACAAAAAATGATTAGCTGAGTATGGTTGTGTGTACCTGTAGTTCTAGCTACACAGGAGGCTGAGGAGGGAGGATCGCTTGAGCCCAGGAGGTCAAGGCTGCAGTGAGCTGTGATAGTGCCACCGCACTCCAGCCTGGATGACAGACCCTGTCTCAAAACAAAAAACAAAAAAATCCAGGAAGCATTTTCTGACCACTGAGACTGAAAGGACCCTTGTCCTCCACTCTCCATCCTCATTTTTGCTTACTGTGTGTTTTCCTTCATAGCTCTTTGTTGTTTAGGGCTTGTTTCTTCCACTATTGTAGAAGGACCACATTGTCTCATTAACTCTTGGGTTCCCAGGACTTGTCCAAGGCTGGCATGCAGGAGACATTGAGTAAATAATGATTGCTTATACCAATAAAGCCTCCTTATATTGACAGAGGAACCCTTGAAACAGTCTAGTGTAGAAGTCTAAAACACAAACTAGAGACAGACAACCTGGGTTTGCATCTCAACTTTGCTACTTCCTAGCTCTGTGGCTTTCAGGGTTATGTAACCCCTCTGTGCCTCATTTTTCTCATCTGTCGAATAAAGATAACACTAGTAACTTTCCTCCTGATTGTTGTGAGAATTGAACAGTGTGTAAAGAACCTGGAAAGCACCTGGAACAGTGCCAGCCCATAGTAAGTGCACAGCGAGAATGAGCTATTTGTATTGTGTGAACCTGGTGGACAGTGCCTGTTATGTTTCCAAAATGATTGTTGTTGGAGACCAAGAGAAAATGGATGCAGCTACAGTACTGAGGAGGTTGCAGTGTCTGACCAAATACAAAATAGTTTGGTACAGGAGCTGATCAAAGAACTTGCATTCAGACAGACCTGGAGTTTGACATCAGCTTTGACTTACTAACCGGGTGACCTTGGGCAAATCTCTCTCCTACTTGGAGTTTGTTGGCCTCATCTGTACGATGTGCTCAGCTGCATTAGCAAGCACATGGACCAACAACACTAGAAGTGAGTGAAAATAAGGCAAATAACCATAAAAATGGGAGTAATATCCCCGCATGGCAGATTTGGTATGTGGATGAGGTGAGATTTGGTCTGTGAAACCTCCTGCACAGGGCATAAATGATTTCTGAACAAATGTACAAATGAAAGTGGACTTTGCTACATGAATACAGTGAAGAGATAGGTGGTACCCATTCAGCTTAGGACTTAAAAAGCCCATGCTGGGTAGGAGAGGTTATGTGAGGGATGAGGATTTCTTAGTGATTGGGTGAAATTCTGGCACTGGGAGTCACATGTTGATAATTTTTCCAGGGACACAGAGAGGGTTCATTTTGCTGTCCCACACGGCATGCCTGTGTGTGAACAGCTCTCTGCTAATGCACCATCACGTGGATCTATCACAACACCAAGTCTTCCACTTACCACTGACAATGCAGGAACAAAGACATCAAAACCACTGCTCTTAAAAACCTCCCTAATGACCACAACATTTTGACTTACTGAACATAACTCAATTAATTCATAATTTTCCCAGAACAGGAACTGAATTCATCAATTTATGACTTTGTCAGCTTGTTTTGGAGATGGGTCAATCAGTTACATTCATTCTGGGAGAAAATAGTGGTGAGCCAATTTTTTATACCTCACCTGAGCAGCTAAACATTGGGTGGTCTTTGTCTGCAGTTGAAGAGTTTAATCTGTTCCTTGTATACAAGAAACTGAGCTGAAACATTACATCAAACTGCTAGTCTGCACCCTGCACCATGAAATATCAGCTTTATTAGTTCCATTCTTGAAGACATTGTGCAATAATGAAAAGCATATTGTGTAACCACGTATGGGAGATTTCAATGCACACATTTCCAAATGGTCTTCTTGGTTTTCTAAGTGTAAACTACTTAGTGGCCATGGAGTTAACTGAAATGTTATTCAGTCAAAACAACATTGCTATTATTCACTTAATACAAAGCCCACATGAGATGCCTCTGATATATAAAATATACTATGAGTAATTATGTAACTGCTAACCTTCTTTGAATCATTTCCATTGCCATTTGGGAAATGGAAGCATCAGCTACCCTAGGTTTTAATTAACTTTGACCATACCTCTTGGCAAATGGGAGGAGAAAACATTATTATTTGGTAAACTATAGGGCAAAAGCATAAAAGTTAACAAAGTTTGTAGTTAGTTCTTAGATGCTCTCTCATTTGTAATGTGTGACTCCGTTTGAGAGAGACTGTGGGGAAATTATGAATCAAATTTCAGGAGCAAATGTGATACTTCTTGAGGTGATAAAGAATGTGGTCTTCTGAAGTTGTTTGGATTAGAAAATATTTCCTTTCCTTGTCAAGGTCATTTTGTTGTCACAATAAACAGGACAGGTTTCTTAAAAAATCTCAAGTGACTTCAAAATTCGGCCTAATCGGAAATTTAACTCTGGTGCCATACTTAATAAGCATTTTTTATGATCTCTCAGGGAAGCTGAATGCAGATATTTAATTTGGGAGGAGATTGAGAAAGGAGATTGGAGGAAATCTCAATTGTTTAATTAACAACAACAACAAACCTTTTTAATCTACTTTTTTATAAGATGTTGGGATATCAAGTTAGAAGCAACTTTATAAGTCATTTAATCCAATCTGACATTGGATTTCCCCTAGAGCAGTCCTAACTTGGTCATCTTCTAACCTTGACTTGAAATTCAATGGTGGGGAGCCAGTACTCTTTATGCAACCTTATTCCTTCCTAGTTCAACTCTCTTTGACTGTTACTCTTTCTCTCTCCCTCCATCCCCATCCCTCCATCCCTGTCCCTCTGACCCCATCCCCCCTCTTCCCCTCCCCCTCCCTCCCCCCACCGTCTGCTCCCCCGTCTCCCCCCACCTTCCATTCCCCCCTCTCCCCCCACTGCCTGCTCCCCCCTCTCCCCTCACCATCCGCTCCCCTCCTCCCCACTCTGGCACCCTGCCCCCACTCCAGCACCCTGCCCCCCCCCGTCCCCTCGTCCCCCTCCGTCCCCTCGCCCCCCTCCGTCCCCTCGCCCCCCTCCGTC
>NW_026652288.1:11398145-11495556 GCF_009828535.3 Hylobates moloch
CCCCCTCCGTCCCCTCGCCCCCCTCCGTCCCCTCGCCCCCCTCCGTCCCCTCGCCCCCTCCGTCCCCTCGCCCCCCTCCGTCCCCTCGGCCCCCTCCGTCCCCTTGCCCCCTCCGTCCCCTCGCCCCCCTCCGTCCCCTCGCCTCCCCCCTACCCTTCCCCTCTGCCCCCACCCTTCCCCTCCACCCCCTGTGCCCCTACACTTCCCTACCTCTTCCCTTCCTTTCCCTCCCCTTCCCTTCCCTCTCCTCCATCCTGATTCTTTCCCTCCTCCTCTCCCACTCTCCCTGTGGGTCTCATGCCCATATCTGGTTCTCCCACATAATGGCTGTGTCTGATAACTTCTGTTTGCCTCTCCAGGGTTTCTTTTCATCCTTCTTCACTCCTCTCTCTGCCTTGGGAATCTGACACGTATGGAATTCTTTGTCCTTGGGGTCCTGTATGCTCTGAGTTTCAGCTGGACCTGGCCAAAGATGTGTCTTTGCAGGAGACTGAAAGGGGGGAGGAGAAGTATTCCAGCTGCATGTATTCCCTGGGGTCCTGCGGTGGGTTGCATTGCCTCTGATTGGCTTTGTCCCTGACTGTCACTGTTTCTTCAAGGACAGTTTCTCTCTCCATGACTTTCTTCTGGTTTTGATAACAACTTCCTGTGTGTCCTGCTGTGCTTGGCCATGGTACAGCTTCTCTGCTGCTGGCTCCAGGTTACTGCCTCGTCCTTAGGCTCTCCCACACCTGTAGCATTGTAAATAGTTCCTTTGCTGACAAGCCTTCTTCTAATTAACCCAGTTTGATAAAGCCATCTGTTTCCAGCTGGGATGCTGGCTGATACAATAGCCCTTTAGATAATTCTGCAACAGCACTCAATTCTGCTTCTCAACACAAATGACCCAAGACCCTGCACTTTTCCTTAAGGTACCTACCTGGCTTTAAATACTCTCTCCATCCTCTGAAATGTTTGAGGCAGGCAGTTTTCCTCGTGAAGTACAGGATCCAGAACTGAAAGCAGTGGTTCTGAGGTGTGACAAAGTTAGACAAAGCCAGACTCTAGGTAAAGTGGTAGGGGCAGATTTTCATCAGTAATGGACCATTGCAACAGGGGTAAGAGTCCAGCATGAAGTGAACTCGCCTGCGATTTGTACAGAGGTGACGGGGCATGACGAAACGGGAGGGAGCTGACAGTGGTGTGGAGGTGGTGAGTAGGGCTCAGGAGAGTCAGAAGTGAAAATTACAAAAGTTAGGCAGGGTGGTGAGCCCATGTGAAACCCATCGGGGTCTAGGCTTCTGCTCTCGCCGGGGCTGGGAGGCAGGGGCTGGGAGGCAGGGACCTATCTTTAGGTGTTAACTAGAACATACTGAATTCTTTTGGTAGCCTTGAGTTTCCTCAGCCTTGATCATTTTAACGGGGCTGGAGTCATCCTAGGGACATGGCCTTGAGTTGTGAGAAACTAAGTTTGTGTTTAAGTCTTTAGAGGTCAAGCGTAAGGCGTCATTGAGGAAGGGCTCAGTGAAGCCTGGCTGGAGTTCGGTCAAGGAGAGAACCTTCCCCAGTGGTTGCGGCAGAATACAACAGGGGTCCTTGATTGCCTCTGGATTGCTTGCCTTCAGAGACTGTTCAGCCAGGAACATGCTGAGGGCACCTGCACAGAGCTCCTCAGGACACCCCCTGGCACGGTGGCAGCATGCTGAGCTTGCGGTCACGGCTGTATGATGGGAGGCTCACTGCCATCAGATCACAATTCCCAACTCTGAGGCCAACTCTGAGTCTGTGAAGGTGGTGAACCTGTCGACCTCTGCTTCCCAGCGTGGGGCTGAGTTAAATGAGCCTATGTGGACAGAACTGCTCTAAACCGTTCAGGACTATGTAGGTATTATTATTACTATTATTATTAGGTGTTGCTTCTGCTCCTCCGCCTCCTCTTTTGATGTCTTCTTTTTCTTCTTCCTTTTCTCCTTTTATTCTCCCTTTCTGCCTCTTTCCCTCTCCCTGCCTCTCTGTTTTCCCTTCCCTTCCTCTTTGGCAGCAGCAGAAGTGGTGGGAATCTTTTCTTTGACGAGAAAGTACCCAGACATCCTCTCTAGACCCATGACCTGTTGGCATCCTCGCCGCCTCCTTGAGGCCAGCTCCTGCTTGCTGATTTCCCAGCCCCTTCCCAGACCTGCTGGATGGGAACCACTCTCCTTATCCTTGCAGGAAAATTTGTTTTTCTCCTGGAGCATTTGCTACCCTTAACTTAATCTTAGAAAGCTGGAGATAGAAGGCATCTTAGTTAAAATCTGGGTCTACTTAAAATTTTTTCTTAAAATAAATAAGTTGAATCTCAGGGGAAGTGACTTGTCCAAATTTGTAGAGGACTCAGGCCTCCCAGCCTCACATTGCTGGCGGGATGCCCTTGCGCCTCTGAGGACTGCCTGCCCTGTCCTGGGGTGGATTGCCTGTGTTTTCCTGATTCAGTGCACACTCTAAGAGGGCAGAGTCTGTCTCTCACTCTTCTCGGTTCTTCCCTGTAGGGACACTTACCCACAACCTGGCGCAGGACAGCTCATGACATAAATGACTGTTGAGTTGAGGCTGGAGAGGAGAAACAAAACCTAGGATTGTCTGCAGTCGAATGCTAGTTAAAGGCTTATCTTCTGGCTTCTTTCTGCCCCCGAGATGATACACTGAGATCCTGTTCTTATCCAGGGCCAAGCTGGGATGCTCACTTTCCCCATTAATTTTAAGTGAACATTTTTGAGTATATAACTGGGGAGTTTTGCTGAATAGAGGTTTTGGAACACTGTCTTAAATTTAAAAGCTTGGGAGCACATGAAGGTGGAAATTTCAGTTGCTAGTAAGTGACTTCCTTGGCTTATTGCAGAGAGAAAAGTTAGCTGACAAGAGTGAATCTTCAAAGAATTAATTTACAAAACTACATGTTTAACATTGCAGCCTCAGCTGAAAGAGTCAGAGAGGCAGAGAAAGTGCTGAGTGTGGGGAAAGTTACTGACGGCGTTGGTACCTTGCGAGCAAGGCAAGCCAAGTCAGCGTCCCTGGAGTGGGGCATATGGCCCTGGGGGAATGAATCTTTCAAATGAGCTACGCTCTGCAAGGTAGCATCTTGCCTTTTCTCTGGGTAGGGCTTCTGGATGGCAGGACCAGTGTCCTGGAGCCACCTTCCAGAGCCACAGCAAGTTGAGAAACCAGGCAGATTCTCATCATGCCATCAAGTTCTTCGTGTTCCTCAAGGAGGGCAGGCACTGCTGAAGTAACATTTGCGATAGCTTCATGCAGAAGAGCATATTTGTTTTTAAGCCATGGGAGCAGAAACTGATCCAAGACCTGGTCCTCTACTTCTTCATGTGGAATATTCTGTGCTCAGGTGTACCATCGTCATGGCAGCATGCAGGGAGAATTAGGGAGAGAATGGGTATTCTGAAGATGGCTGCAGCTCTAGAGTCAGACAGACTTATTTTGGTCTGGAGCTCTGCCGCTTACTTTCTAGATGACCTTCTATAAATGATTTGCGTTGCCAAGGCTCAGTGTCCTCACCTGTGAAATGAGAGCCATTGCATTTAATGGCAGCCGGTATCTCTGCTCATAGGCCTGCTAGTGCCCAGCATGGTGGTAATGGCGGTCGTCATGGTGGTGGAGGCTGGACCATCAATGGGCCTTTTTCTTTCCATTCAGCATTTTGAGGTGAGGCTTCTTCATGGTGATTGGGAAGTAGCACCCAAGCACAACAGACAGAATCATGAGATTTCCTGGCTGGAAGGGATCACAAAGAGCCTCTTGTCCAGCCTTCTAAATGGGAGGCTTAAATAAGCTTAAACTAGTATTTTATCCTCCACTTCAGTGTCTTCTTGATGGGGCATTCACTAACTCACTACTCCTGATGTTGATCAAGTGGTTTATCTCTGGGCTACAGTTTTGTAACCTGGAAAATAGAGTTGATAAGACCCAAGTGGCACGATTGCGGTGGGAGTTAGAGTTCACGGGTGTCTAGAGTCAGAGGTCCTGCCTGCCTCAAGACAGGAGCTCAAGACATGTGTTTTCTTATCTCTCTCTTCGCTTTCCCTCCCCTAGAAACTGAAACTGCTTGTTTCATCTTTGGATGGCTCAGGTTTTTTTTGTTTTGTTTTGTTTTGTTTGTTTTTTTTTGAGATGGAGTCTTGTTCTGTTGCCCAGGCTGGAGTGCAGTGGTGTGATCTCAGTTCACTGCAATCTCCATCTCCCAGGTTCAAGTGATTCCCCTGCCTCAGCCTTCCAAGTAGCTGGGATTACAGGCATGCACTACCATGCCTGGCTAATTTTTTGTATTTTAGTAGAGACGGGGTTTCACCATGTTGGCCAGGATTGTCTCCATCTCCTGATCTCGTGATTCGCCCGGCTCGGCCTCTCAAAGTGCTGGGATTACAGGTGTGAGCCACTGTGCCTGGGCAGCTGAGTTTTTCAAGCAATTTCTGATTACCTGAGGCCTTCACCCATTGGCCTTGGTTTCCCTTTCTGTGGCCACACAGGACATTTGGAGGTGCACACCACTCATGTTCCCCAGTGTCCTCTCTTCTCCAGTTCCTGGTTCCTTTGGCCACCCATTATCACAATGTGGGCTGCAGCCCCTCACCCTATTTGTTCTTTTCTGAGTGTGTGTCTGCTTCCTTCTTAAACTGCGGTGCCCATGAAGTTCAGAGCTAGACGTGAATTTAGGGAGTATCTTACCAGACCCTTTAGTTTTTCACCTGGAGAAACAGAGGCCTGATAGGAAGAGAGTTAACACAGCAAGTTCTGCCATGGTCAGGGCACGCCCACCAGTATGTGTATTCTGATTTATGCAGTGATGGCTATGATGTTCTTTTGGCAGCAATTTTTATACTTTTATTAAAAAGTTTTTCTACTCCCACCAGAAGAGGATCCAGATGCAGCAAAGGGCTTTTTGAGGGGTTAAAAGAGCATCTGGGTTCTTCTAGAAAATTCTTGCCTGACAGCATTTTACATCCAACACCAGTTGTTGTTCCTTAGCATAACCACACTTGAAACTTGGATGAGAATCCACTCTTTGAACCCAGTGCAGCTGTTATATAGAGGCATGAAGTGGGTTATTTTTATTCTACATGTAACAAGCATGATGAAGAAGGCAGGACTCCCCTATGAGATGGGGATCAAGTACCCCTCCAGTTATATAGTAGTGAGGCTGTAGACAAATTCTTCCACCTCTCTAACCTTCAGTTTCCTCATTCGAAGATTTTCTGTAGGCTGAAGGCAGAGTCTCGCTCTGTCACCCAGGCTGGAGTGCAGTGGTGCGATCTTGGCTCGCTGCAACCTCCACCTCTGCCTCCTGAGTTCAAGCGATTATCCTGCCTCAGCCTCCCGAGTAGCTGGGAATACAGACACGTGCCACCACGCTTGGCTAATTTTTTGTATTTTTAGTAGAGATGGGGTTTTACCATATTAGCCAGGATGGTCTTGATCTCCTGACCTTGTGATCCACCCTCCTCGGCCTCCCAAAGTGCTGGGATTACAGGCGTGAGCCACCGCTCCAGACCTCAGTTTTCTTTTTTTAAAGTGAGGGTAATGATCTCTTCATCGTCGAATACTAAAGGTTGTTTGAAGATTATGTGAAAATAATGTTCCAAAGAACTTTTTTGAACTATAAAGCATGATACACAAGTATACTTTCCTGCAAACTAGACTGAATTAATTTCCTTCTGCTCAGTTACCTTCTAATTCCCAGCCATCTTGGTCACCTGAGGCAGGTTGAAAGACTGGAGTATATCCAAGTCTATTGTACTGGTGTTTCCTTTTCTCAAGGTCAAGTTCAAGGGCCTAGTTTTCCTGAACGTCTTCTTTGACTACATTCGGTCCTGGTGAGCTTTCTGTCCTTGGAGTCTAGGAGTCTAGTCCTGTTTTTTTTTTTTTTTTTTTTTTTTAGACAGAGTCTCACTCTGTCTCTAGGCTGGAGTGCATGGTGTGATCTCAGCTCACTGCAACCTCCAACTCCCTGGTTCAAGTGATTCTCCTGTCTCAGCCTCCTGAGCAGCTGGGATTACAGGCACGCACCACTACGCCCAGCTAATTTTTGTATTTTTAGTAGAGATGGGGTTTCACCATGTTGGCTAGGATGGTCTCCATCTTCTGATCTTGTGATCCACCCACATTGGCCTCCCAAAGTGCTGGGATTACAGGCGTGAGCCACCGCACCCAGCCACCTGTTGTATTTTTATTGTTAGGCACAGTTACGTTATTCTAGTTAATGTTATGTCCTCTCTTCACCCATCTCCCTCATGTTCTGCCAACATCTGGTCTTACAAGTCTCTCCATTCAAGTCTCTCTTTTTCCATCTCACAAATGCATAAAAATAGTCTGTGAAGCAAGTGATAAAAGTTGAGAACATGTCAAGAGTTTTCTTTAATTTACAGTCATTTGATTATAGTGAGGTTGAAAGTTTTTTTATAAGTTAACTGGGCATTTGTATTTGTTTTAGGTTTTCTTGCCACCGCCCCCCCACCCCTCCCCGTGTGTGTGTGTGTGTGTGTGTGTGTGTGTGTGTCTGGTAAATTTTTTATTTGTATCTTTTCCCATTGCTCTGGGTACCTACTTTTCTAGGTGATTTACATAGAGTTAAATTTTTGAGATTTTGGCTTCATGCTTTTTGTCTTTGGTGAAATATTTTGAAAGTCCTCTTTTTTATCAATATTATGTAAATATTTATAACTCTTATTTAAATAATTTTACATATTTAAAAAAATGAGATCTTTAAAGATCATCTAGAGTTTAGGTTATAAAATGTAAGCCAGGGTTCTAGTGTGATATTTTTTTCCTAAATGGTTAGCTAGGAGTTTGATTGCCATTGGTGGAAACCTTTTCCCTCCTAAAATATCTTTTCTTTATTTTTATTTTTTTTGAGACGGAGTCTTGCTCTGTCGCTCAGGCTGGAGTGCAGTGGCGCGATCTCGGCTCACTGCAAGCTCCGCCTCCCGGGTTCACGCCATTCTCCTGCCTCAGCCTCTCCGAGTAGCTGGGACTACAGGCGCCCGCCACCATGCCCGGCTAATTTTTTGTATTTTTAGTAGAGACCGGGTTTCACTGTGGTCTCGATCTCCTGACCTCGTGATCCGCTCGCCTCAGCCTCCCAAAGTGCTGGGATTACAAGCGTGAGCCACCGCGCCTGGCCTCCTAAAATATCTTTTGAAGAATAAACAAATTATACTGTCCCCTTGATTTGCCTGCCTATCTTGGAAATAGGCAAACACTCTTTCTGTTCTTATTAACTTAGTTTTAAAATTCATTTTAATTTCTTTTATTGCATGGCTTCTCTCCTTTCATTTCTACTGTTTTCTGCTCCCTTCCCCATAACATCTCATTTAGTCTTATATGTTTTTTCCTATAGGAAACTTTAGAAGATTTTTTTTTAAGTCTCCCACGATATTCCATTATATTTTGATTGAAATTTTATTACCTTTATGGGGAAGAAACAGCTTCCAAAAATAAGGTAAGAAAGAAAATAATACCAGGGTAGAAATTTGGAGTCATACAGAACCAAATGGTAGAGGACTAAATCTGAGTGAAAGTTGGATGGAGAAAAAAATGATAGAAGAATAAAAGATCAGAGAAAAGATGACTTAAACATGGACTAGAAAATAAAGAAAAAATTAGAAACAATATTCAAAATAGTACAGAACA
This sequence comes from Hylobates moloch, assembly GCF_009828535.3. Classification (NCBI taxonomy): domain Eukaryota; kingdom Metazoa; phylum Chordata; class Mammalia; order Primates; family Hylobatidae; genus Hylobates; species Hylobates moloch. The sequence continues at coordinate 11,405,802 of NW_026652288.1, forward strand.
AAATTTTACTGAAACCAAAGTAAGCTGTGAACCTTATTGAAAAAAATCTAATTAAATCTGGAAAATATCTTGATGTATTCTCATAAAAGGATTAAGTTCCAAGGATAACAAAATAATCGTAAAATACTTAAAGAAAAAACAAGTACAGCGGAAAAAAAAATCAAGGAGGCCTCATACTTCCTTCTACAACATTGGATAAAGACAGTTAACAGAACAACATTTATAAATTTGGATGAAGGGTTGTTATTTAAAAATTCTATACCCAGCCAAACTATCATTTATATTTTTAATAATTAAAGTATATTTTCATATTACAAAAGAAAAACATGTTTATTCTAGGGAATAAAACCATGCTATTAAAAATTTAAAACATCTAAACTCAAAATCCCTGGAATCCAGATTTTTAAAATTCCAATTTCTCCACTGCTGCCTTTTCCTTGCAGCTGCCTACAGTGAGGTTTAGGGATTTTACGTTCACTCTGCTCCTGCAACCTCAAAACAATTACTATAATCTGGCTCTGTATTCATTCTACCCACCAGGAAGAAAAACTTGATTTTGGTTTTGGTTAAAGAGGAATTGAGAAACAAGTTAGGAATGAACACATAGCATGAAAATGAATAGAATTATGAGCCTGCAGATGTGAGATTCAAGTTCATCCCTAAGCTTCAAATAAAAAACAGGCAAAGCTAAATGTTTTACAAATGAAACAAATTCTTAGTCGTTTATATTCTAGTAAGTCAGAATTGTCAAGGGATTCATTTGAATTAAGAGTCATTGCTATGGGCAGAATTCGGCGGGCACCAATTTGTATATTTGATTCTTCAGTTAATTTTTGTGACCTTGGCTTCTTAGATCACAGAGCTTACTTTTTTTTTTTTTAAAGCAAATGTGAAGTGCTGATAATTATGTCTGTCTTAAGTAGCTGTTTTGAGGGTTAAATGAAATGATGTGTAGAAAATGCTTAGCACAGCAAAACACCGAATATTAACTCATGAATAAATGGTGGTTGTTTGTTAAAAGGATAATTTTGTAAACACACAATAATGTTAGCGTTATTTCAATGCTGTATAAAATCAATGGATGCTTCAAACCAAGAGCTCAAGAAATTAAGCATTCCTTCAACATCTGGGCCTAGCAATTAATTCTCATATTCATAAGCTTTGGTGATACATTATCAAGTAATGTCGGCCTCTTGTGAATTGTAACTTTTTAATTAATTCACCTCACAGGTACTGATTAGTACTAATTTATAGCTTAGTTTGCATATACTTGAAAGAGATGGAACTGTGTGTCTTCTATATGCATATACACACTCACTCCTCAGATTTTGCTCTAGGGCCAGCCCCTGATCCCCTTTCCAGGCTGTCTTGCTCCTCATGCATAAGATTTTCCTGCAGTTTTTAGTGATTGTGACCAAACAGGCAATTTGTATAGTCATCTGTCCCAGTGCAGGCCTTTGGAAATGTCTTGTCTCTCTCCCTTTTCTCCTGTATTAGCTCCATTTTCTGCCTCTGGTTGTCTTCACGGGATTGTAGCCAAATGCTATCAGTGTGACTTAGTGGAAGCATCTTTAGGCTCAACGCCAAAAAGCCTGGGTTGCAGTCTTGGCACTGCTAGCTATTTACCATCGATCTCATAGGGGCCTATGATTTTTCCTCTCAGAACCTCAGTTTTCTCCCTGAGAAAAATGAGTTGCAAAATATTGATATTGCCAGGTTGTGAGCATTTGCAAAATGGTGTATGTTAAAGTGAATAGCTCTGTTTCTGGGTATTTCAGAGGAGTGGGTAATGTGATGTCGGAAACAATGAAATCATTTCTTTGAATGGAATGAGAAGAGATCAGCCTCTTTCTTTCCTGACTTGTTTTAGTAAAGGGAGACAGGGATCACTGAGAGGAGTAGAAAGGGTGCCAGGCAGGGAGGTGGGCGTGTGGCTGTCACCCTGCCCTGCGAGTGACTCCTGGCGAGGCTGGTGAGAGCCTGGACGATGCTAGCTTTGTTTCTCCCTGAGAAGAGGTGGGTGGGGTTGAGGTCAAACCCTCACGGTGGAGTGTCAAGGGCTGAGTCTAAGTCCTGGCATTGCTACTGTTAGCTGTGTGAGCTCAGGGGATCCACATAGCCTTTCTGGGCCTCATCTGCCTTAGCTACAGAATTGAAGGTGATGATAACAGTTCTCCTCTTCTTACAAAATAGCTGCAGGGATTAGATAAGAAAATGAATGTGAAAGTGATTTATCAAGTGTAAAGTGCTGTACAGATGGTGGTTATTATTGTAGATGATCTCAATTATCCCTTTTAGTTCTAAAGATTTGTGATTCTAAATACAGTGGTGTGAGCAAGAGGCACTTTTTTTTTTTTCCTCAAGCAGCAGAGAGATTTCCTCTGAGTTTCCAGCTCTTAATGTACAACCAAGGCACTGTGTCTTTCTTAGGAGGAAATGTCCCTCCTTGGGGGACTGTGCCTGCCGCACAAGGATACTGGGGTGAGTCCTCATCTTGAACTGGAGGATTTAGAGTAGCAAGATATAATCAGACCTTTTGAGGTTTAAATTCAGTTTTCTTGAGTCAAATTAAGATTTTGCAAAACCCTTTTCTTTAAACCCCAAAGCTCCAAGAGAGCTTAGATGACTTCTTGGACACAAGATAGCCTCATGGGGAGGGAGCAGGGGGCCATTCTCATGAACAAAGTGCAAATGAATCTGGAGCAGATGGATTTGATTTGCCCATGATATGCACATTTAAGTATTGAGTAGAAAAAGGCTTGGAAATGTGGATTTGGTGTTTTCCTCCTAAACTCTAAACATTTATAAATAGATCAAGATGCACAGGGGAAGGCAGATGCATTCTTACTGTGGTTGAGAGTCTGGCCCAGGGGAGCGCAGTCAGACCAGAGCTACTTTCAGGTCTCCTGCTGAGCTCTTTCTCTAGGTCCCTTTGTCTCTGGACAAGCTGGACTCATCTGCACAATTGGCTACCTAAGTTGTGACCTTTACTGCAGAGTGAAAATGCAGGTCTCCATAGTCAAAAATTAAGAACTTCAAGACAGTGACAGCAGAGCCCTACAGCAAGTGAGGGGCCCCATGTGACTCACCGATGATGTGGTCATGAAGCTATCTCTGCTTATCTGCCTGGAACACGATCTCTCCTCTCCCTCCAGGTCACCTGCCATGCTTGGCTTTGCTGCTTCCTTCTCACAGAACCTTCCTTGACTCTCCAGGAGGGCAAGGTGTCCCTCCACTGTGCTCCTATGGCATCCTTTTCTCACCTCCATTATTGTACCGATTGACTGTAATTGACTGTGTATTCATTTATTCACCCAACAAACCATTAATGCCTACAGTCTCATTAATGTTTGTTGACAGTACATATTTGACAATATTTGACAATGCAAATCAAGTCAAATATTGTTGCAAATGCTCAATGAGTTTATCAAATGGGGTGGCTGGGCACTGGGCCAAGTGCTGGCAAACACATTCTAGGAGTCTAAAGGAGTGACCCTAACTCTGGCCTGGGACAGTCTAGAAAAGTTTTCTTTAGGAGGTAATGCTTGAGTTGTGGCTTGAGGGATGAGTAATTGCAAAAAGAAAGTTAGAAGGACTTGAACCAACAAGAGCAAAAGACATGGAAGTAAGGATTAACTTGGTATATGCAGGGTTGATGGTACATGGAGTTTGAGGCAGTGTCTGAAGTTAAGTGGGGCTGGAGCAGTAGGTAGGCATTAAATTACTGAGGCCCCTGTTAAGCCACACAGCTTGCTTTGCCTCATCTGGGAAGTCACTGAAATGTGTAACCTGAGGAGTAGATAGACTTGCATCTTACGTTAACCACTCTGGTTGCCATGGGGATAGCAGATCAATGCACATGGAAGCAATAAGACAAATTAAGAAGTAATTCCAAGAAATAATGGTGACTTCAAATAAAATAGGTAATGGAAAAAAATGGGCCAGGCGCGGTGGCTCACGCCTGTAATCCCAGCACTCTGGGACGCTGAGACTGGTGGATTGCTTGAGTTCAGAAGTTTGAGACCAGCCTGGGCAACATGGCAAAATCCCATCTACACGAAAAAACAAAACAAAAAAACAAAGTTAGCCAGGCGTGGTGGTGCATGCCTGTAGTCCCAGCTACTCATAGGAGGCTGAGGTAGGAGGATCGCTTGAGCCCAGGAGGTCAAGGCTGCAGTGAGCCATGATCACGTCACTGTACTCCAGCCTAGGTGACAGAATGAGACTCTCTCAAAAAACCCAAACCAAATAACAAGAACAGCAACCATAACAAAACAACAAGAACAACAAAATCCCTCCAAAATGTATGGATTTAAGAGATGGTTAGGGTGTAGGCTAGCAAGATTGATGGGTTGTGGTACCCAAAGGAGGGGAAGAATTTAAAGAGGAATTCTTGTTTCCTACATGGGTGACTTGGTTTATTGTTGTAATTCAAATTGAGAAAGACACTAGAAGGCTGTTTTCGAGGGCAAATGAAGGAGATAGTGGAAATAAATTTTGATTTGGACAATTTGAGTCTGAGGCTCCATTGGGTGCCTGTATGAAAATGTGCACCAGTCAGTGCCCCCTATAGTGTGAAGCTATGGGGACAGCCAGTCTGGAGCCACAGATTTCAAAGCATGAGTATGTAGGTGGCAGTCCAGCTGCCCCATTTGATAAACTCATTGAGCATTTTCAACAATATTTGACTTGATTTGCATTGTCTTTGGCCATACGTTATTTAAAATAATAAATTATAAAAGCCATGTTGATGGGGATGGGACAGGAATCAATGAGTTGGGTAAATGGCAGGTGTGGAAGTATAAATAAGATCAGACAATTATTTCAGAAACTTGGATAGGAGGGAAAGTCATGGAATGGTGGGCTAAGGAGGGATTTAGATTCAAGGAGGTGATCTTCAGATGTTTGTTTCTTGTGGCTGCTGCAACAAATTGCAACAAATGTGGTGGCCTTAAACAACACAAATTTATTCTTACAGATATGGAGGGCTCAGGCCCTAAAATCAAGGCATCAGTGTGGCTGCATTCTTTGTGACAGCTATCAGGAAAGAATCCATTTTCTTTCCCTTTCCAGCTACCAGAGGCAGCCTGCATTTCTTAGCCCGCGGTTCCTTCTTTGTCTCCCTCCCACCTCTGCTTCTGTCATCACGTCTTTCCAGACTCAGACCCTCCCGGCTCCCTCTTATCAGGATCCTTATGATTACACTGGAGCCCACCTGGTTAATCTAGATAAATCTCCCTGATATGGTTTGGCTGTGTCCCCACCCAAATCCCATCTTGAATTGTAGCTCCCATAATTCCCACGTGTTGTGGGAGGGAACTGGTGGGATATAATTGAATCATGGGGGTGGTTCCCCCATACTGTTCTTGTGGTAATGAATAAGTCTCACAACATCTGATGGTTTTATAAGGGGTTTCCCCTTTTGCTTGGTTCTCATTCTCTCTTGTCTGCCACCATGTAAGATGTGCCTTTCACCTTCTGCCATGATTGTGAGGCCTCCCCAGCCATGTGGAACTGTGAGTCCATTAAACCTCTTTTTCTTTATAAATTGCCCGGTCTCAGGTACGTCTTTATCAGGAGCATGAAAATGGACTAATACACTCCCCTTCTCACCAAGTTCTTAATTTAATACCATCTGCAAAGTCCCTTTTTCCATATAAAGTAACAGACGCACAGGCTCTGGGAATGAGAATATGGCCATCTTTGGGTGGGGACTTTATAGTGTCTGCAATGGGATGGGAGAGGATTGAACATGTTATCTGAGGGTAAGGAGGTGGGAGGGAGACAGAGAAAGTGACGATAGTGGATATCATGGGCACAGGGGAGGAAGGGGGAGGAAATGAGGAATAAGGCAATGATGGGAGTGGATTGACAGTTTGGATGAGAGATTGGATTGACAGGGAGACATGAGGTAGTAAGGCCATGAGAGGGGCTTAGTAGGGGGGTGGGGAAAATGGTAAACGTGTGTGGAATAATGGGGGTTTGGAGTGGAAGTGAGTAAGGGTAAGTGAAGGGATGTGAGGGCTGGTGCTGAGAATCTAGCTGGCATTAGAGAGATACATTTTTAATTGTTTCAGTTCCGATGTCTCTTTCATTGAGTGGTCTGTCACTTGGGTATAGAAATGCAGATGTTGGGTCTTACTGGGCAGGGATGGCAGAAGCCATACCCGTGGTCTGTGTGCTCTGTGATAGTTACTTTTATGTGTCAACTTGGCTAGGCCACAGGGTACCCAGACATTTGGTCCGACAGTACTCTGGGTGTGTTTAGAAGAGAGGTCTAGAAGAGGTTAACATTTGAATCTGGACTGAGTAAAGCAGAGGACCCTGCCTAATATGAGTAGCATCATCCACTCCATTGAAGGCCTGAAAAAGGATGGGTAAGAGGGAACTCTACCTGTCTGACTGTGTGAGCTAGAACATTGGTTTTCTCCTGGTTTTGGACTGGACTGGAACTTACACCATTAGCTTTCTTGGTTCTCAGGACTTTGGACTTGGACTGTAATCACCATTGGCTCTCCTGTTTTTTTTTTTTTTTAGATAGAATTTTGCTCTTGTTGTCTCAGGTTGGAGTGCAATGGCGTGGTCTCGGCTCAGTGCAACTTCCACCTCCCAGGTTCAAGTGATTCTCCTGCCTCAGCCTCCCAAGTAGCTGGGACTACAGGCACCAGCCACCACGCCTGGCTAATTTTTGTATTTTTAGTAGTGACAGGGTTTCACCATATTGGCCAGGCTGGTCTCGAACTCCTGACCTCAGGTGATCCACCCACCTTGGCCTCCCAAAGTTCTGGGATTACAGGTGTGAGCCACCACACCTGGCCTCTCCTGGGTTTTAAGCTTACTGACTGCAGAATGTTTGATATTTCTCAGGCACTATAATCATGTGATCATGTGAGCCAATTCCTTGTAATAAATCATATATATATAAGGATATACACATATACAAACATATATATCTTATTGGTTCTCTTCCTCTGGAGAATCCTTACTGTCTGGGAAAACTGGACAGTTCCAGGCTTTAGAGGTCTCTTCAAAGTCAAAGACTGATGTAGGAAGTAGGAGGATGGGAAAGATATGGAAGAATTGGAGACGGTAGTCAAAAGACAGCATAATGGCATTTAATATTTGTGAAATGGCAGGATATAATCCCCAGAGATCCTGATTATGTAGGGCTAGGGTGTAACCAAGAATCTGATTTTAAAATAAAATGATCTTTCACGGATGATGGTGCAATGAACCCAGGGTTGGGAACCTTCCTGTCAAGGAATGACTGTTAGCCAATCTGACCTAGTGTGGGAGGGCCAGCCCCTCTGCCCATCATCTGCAAATGCCACCCTTGCCATCTTGCAATGGGGAAGTCTTTGTGTATAGGAATCCATATCTTTCTTATCAACATATGCACTTGCTCCATTTTCTTTCACTGCAGTCATTTTTCCTGTATTGCTGAACAGGACAGCTTCCTCCAACACTCCATCAGCAACACCAGCTGCCTGCTGTTTTTGTGAATCCCTGCATGGCTTCTCTTTGTGTTCTTAGCTTCCCACCTCTTCGTTTTCAGTGTTGAGTCCTACTGCTCTGTGGAGAAAGCAGGAATGTTGTGAATTCCTTTTGGTAGGCTTACTTCTTTATTGGTATCTGAGCTGAAAACAGATTTCATTGTCAGATAGAAATGTAGATACCATGACAATTTCGGCATCAGACTATTAAAAGTAGTCATGACTGCAACACCTGGGAGTTAGGAAGAGTATTGCTTTTAAACCATTTCATGTCAAATATCTCCTAGGTTGCATAAACATGCTCCTTTATGTAGCACCTTGCAGAGTCCCTGAATGTACAATGGGCCCTCAATTAATGGCTCTGCTCCCTCAGTCAAATGGACAATAAGAATGAGATGTTGGAATGCTTAGTACGTGCCAAGCACTGAGACAGTCCCTATATAATCATCTAATTCTTTCAACAATCCTGCGATGCCATTATTACCCTCCTCTTAGAAATCATGAAACAGAAGCTAAGGAAATGATTTGAGCTCTTCAAATTTTGGACAACACTCTCATGACTCTTACTATGTAAGAAGTATATTATTAGAGGTATTATTCAGGACTGTGACTTTTCAATAGGACTGATTTCTCCCTCTGTTAATTTGGACTCAGCCCTTCTGTCTATGATGCCTTGGTTTGTCCTTTAATTGTAATGTAAGTCTATCACCATCTGGCTGCCTCTCCTTCCATTCTTTATGGTTAGCTGTTTATGCTCTGGCAATGACAAATTCAAAGTTCAAATCGTATTTCTGGCTAATTCTCTTTTTTTTAAAAAAAAAAACATTTATTTAGGAGGACTTGAGAAGAAAGAGTGGGTACTTTTAAAGTCTAGAGTGGTCAGAACCAGAAGGTGGATCTTACAATATCCTTAACAGTTTGAGACATAGAATCTTCTCTTTTCAAGATGTCACACTATCGTGTTAGCATCATATTCAAAATTTAGAGCCTAAGCACCTCCCTCCTATCTCTCCTACTCAAATATATTAATTTATCCTTTGTTAAATACTGTAAATATTCCAAACCATTGAAAGGCGAACACTTAAATTATCCTGAATTAGGACGCATTCAGCTTTTTCCTTGGCATCCATCTGAATAAACAGTATGATTCTGTGGCATCTGAATTTTGCATTTAGATCAGCATTCTTAAGAAAGCAAGATGACCTGATTTTTATTTTCCTTTGTAAGCATATTGTGATGATTCCACAAAATAATTGCACCTTTCAGCCCATGTCTGGTGCATAGCTTCACTGTGGTGTGATTTCCAACAGGGCAGTAGTTGATGGGGAAATATGAATTGTTCTGGCAGGGAATAGGCAGAATCAGAGAAATCAGGAGAAAAAAATCAGTGAGGCTTGGAAGTAGCTGATTGAGTACGAACTCGAAGTCATGACTTCCCCTATACTAGAGAATAAAAGAGGCAGAGGAGGAGGGATCAGAAGGATAGGGGGAACCGTCTTGGGTAATTTGTTGATGATGTGAAGGCACTGGCAGGGGGAAAGGTCATTGGGTTGGGCTATCAAGAGGACACTGAGACCTCCTGATAGAGAAACCATCACTTCAGGCCGAGCGTGGTGGCTCATGCCTCGAATCCCAGCACTTTGGGAGGCCGAGGCGGACAGATCAATTGAGGCCAGGAGTTCGAGATGAGCCTGGCCAACATGGTTAGACCTTGTCTCTACTAAAAATACAAAAATTAGCCAGATCTTGTGGTGCATTCCTGTAATCCCAGCTACTCAGGAAGCTGAGGCAGGAGAATCCCTGAACCCAGGAGATGGCAGAAGCAGTGAGCTGAGATTGCGCCACTACACTTCAGCCTGGATTAGACCCTGTATCCAACAAAAAAAAAAAGAAGAAAGAAAAACCATGCTTTAACTCAGCTGACAATGTCCCCCGTCTGCACCGGGCACTGCGGCCTCTCCTATGTGTCTCTCCATATAGGCCAAGTTTATGTTATGCTGATTACATTGAAAAACAAAATATTTTGTGCAGAAGCAGAAAGGCTGGGAGGACAAGTGTTAGGGAGAGTGTGTGTGGTGAGGGAGGGAGGCCACAGGGACAGGGGAAGGGGGAGAGGGTGGTGAAATGGGGAAGATGGAGGCAGGATGGGCGAGCGGGAGCTGGGATGGGGCTGGAGCCTGATGCCTGAAGGGTGGAAAGGGATAGTTTGAGGAACCCAAGTATAGCTTGGTACTGTGATGCAGTGTCAAAGTAGATGGGCATATTTAGAGATGAAGACACAAGGCTCAAGTTGTTGCACCTCTATGAGCCTCTGTTTCCAAATATGTAAAGTGGGCACAGTTGTAGCCCCTCCCAGGGTTGTGAGAGTTAAATAAGGTGGTGTGTACTGCATAAAGGGTTTAGTCCAGAGCCATGGGCCAGGGCCAGGGCCAGAGGGACATTGATCTGTCCTCTTCCCTTTTGTGGAGTGAGGGGTTAGTTTGAAGCACAAGAAGAGAGAAGGGGAGGGTCGCAAAGAAGGGTGGTGAGAAGGGGAATCGAGGGAGCTCATGCCAGTGGCTCCCAAACTCAAGCCTATTTTCATCGTTAATCCTGATATTTCCATTTCCAATTGAGCACTTCACAGCCTTTTAATGTGGAAGATATCTAAAATTCATCCAACCAGTGCTCTGTCTTCATCCAAGTGAAGTAGGTCAGCTGAATTTCATGAAGTAACCGAATCCCAGAGAGGCTGGGACCTGTCCTGTATCATGCAGCCCTGTGAGAGGAGAAACTGGGGTGAGAATATCACAGTGAGGGCTGAATTCTTCCTACTGGTGTTTGGAGGAGAGGTCTGTCCCTGGAAGGCTGGGGTCTCCTGGCTGGCCTGACTCCACCTTGCCCGGCCTGGAGCCCATCACCTCCCAGTGAGAGAGCCCAGTGAACCCGCAGTGGGATTAGATGCCGCTCCTGTCCAACCACCCGATGACTTTTACAGCAAAATTTCTCCTTAAATCTGGTTAGAGTTTCTGACTAAGGGAGGAATGAGTCACCCGGCAGCCTTCATCTGCGCAGAGCAATGAACGTGTTAAAGTCATCAGGCGTGCGGGCTGGGAGTATAGGATGCTGTTCCTCATCTGGTCTAGGACAGAATGTCCTTAGGAAGGTACGAACAATTTTGCTGCTGAGAACTCCTGATTGAAAAACCATCACTTTACTCAGGCGACAATGTCCCCCGTCTGCCCTGGGTGCTGCCATCTCTCCTATGTGTCTCTCCATATAGACCAAGTTTATGCAATACTGATTACATGGAAAACAAAATATTTGTACAGATACCAACAAAAGCAATGGGTAAATGAGGCTTACTTTTGTTTTAAATGAGCCTTGTTTAAAACAGAAACCTGCTTTCAATCATAGCTCATTTTATGTCAGTCACGTCCTGGGCAGAAATCAGTGTGGTGTCTACAGAGCCGAATATCAGGACAGCTGGATTCTAGTTCTGTTGGGCTATAACCCCTGTGTGACCCTGGGTGGCTTATTTCCCCTCCCTTTCCCTTAATTTTCCTATTTGTAAGATGAGAGATTTGGACTGCATCTTCGAGAGCATTTCCAACTCCTAGCTTTTGCCATGGATGAGCCGACGCTGGCAGACCCTGCTTTCTCTCTAGTGGTCAGTGACTTTCAGAAGCTCCTAGTGGTTAATTGGGAACAATCTTCATGCTTCAGCTTCTTTCCTCTGCCTAGAACAACTTCTATTCTCCTCCTTCTCTACCAGGAATTCTCTTTTCCATTTTTTAAGACTTGGCTCAGGCCACACTACTTGCAGAAGCCCTCTTTGACCCTGGGGTGAGATGCTGGGTTCTGTATTAGTTTGTTAGGGCTGCTATAACAAAGTACCATCCATTGGGGATACTAAACAGCAGAAGGTTCTGGAGGCCAGAAATCAGAGCTCAAACTGTCAGAGGCATTTGAACAAGGGCGACTCCATCTTGAGTAGGGGCTGGGTAAAATAAGGCTGAGACCTACTGGGCTGCATTCCCAGATGGTTAGGCATTCTAAGTCACAGGATGAGATAGGAGGTCAGCGCACGATACAGGTCATAAAGACCTTGCTGATAAAACAGGCTGCAGTAAAGGAGCCAGCTAAAACCCACCAAAACCAAGATGGCCACGAGAGTGACCTCTGGTCATCCTCACTGCTACACTCCCACCAGCGCCATGACAGTTTACAAATGCCGTGGCAGCCTCGGGAAGTTACCCTATATGGTCTAACAAAAAGGAGGCATGAATAATCCACCCCTTGTTTAGCATATAATCAAGAAATAACCATTAAAATGTGCAACCAGTAGCCCTCGGGGCTGCTCTGCCTATGGAGTAGCCATTCTTTATTCCTTTACTTTCCTAATAAGCTTGCATTCACTTTACGGACTCGCCCTAAATTCTTTCTTGTGTGAGATCCAAGAACCCTCTCCTGGGGTCTGGATCGAGACCCCTTTCCTGTAACAAAGCTGTGGGCAGGGTTGGGTTTTTTTCTGGGGCTGTGAGGGAGACTGTTCCAGACCTCTCTCCCCGCTTGTGGGGCTTTGTTCTTGGCCTACAGAAGCATCACCCAAGTCTCTGTCTCCATCTTCGCATGGCTCCTCCCTGTGTGCACATCTGTCTCCCAGCTTCCCCTTTTCACAGGGACACCAGTCATAGTAGGTTGGGACCCATCCTTCTTCAGCGTGACCTTGTCTTAACCACTTACTGCCCTATTTCTAAATAATGGCACATGCTGAGCTACACAGGGAGGGGGATTAGGACTTCAACATAGGAGTTTTGGGGGGACACAATTCAGCTCACAACAGGTACCCTTGCTGCGCCCCCTGCACCCCTTCCATGCCAGCTCCATGGCGCTGTGGACCATCTCTCCCAGGGCAGCCTGAGTAGCAGAGGAGGCTCAGCCAGAACGGACTTTGGAGAGTGGTGAAGAGTTGTCCACAGGTCTGGACTGTGGGTCCAAGAAACAGCAGCCAAAGGGAGCACACAGCAGCAAAGCTCACATCTGCAACTCATGCACCAGGAGATGCGGGAGCGAGATGGCAGTGGCAGCCCCAAGGCTTGGAGCAGAGACAGGTATGTGTCTGTGGCTGCCTAGAAAGATGGGTGGAGCTACAGAGGAGGTGGGCGTGGTCAGGAGGAGAGGACCACTCAGGAGACGGCAGGGCCGCTCAGGCTACGGCTGTCTGGCAAGGATGGTGATTCCTTCTGTTCTGGAGCCCTTTACAGTTTAAATACTCTCTCGGCTGGACAATTTCTGTTGGTGTTCAACCCCTGGATGGTCAGGAGTTGTCTTTTGCCTTGGCGACATATTCCAAATTTGTGTAAGTGGACCCTCAGCTGCAGTCCAGGGCTCACCCATTTGGCTTCCTGGATCCCCTTATCTAACGGGACAGAACTCCACAGCCCGGTCTTCCCCTGAGTCCTGGCCCGGTTGCTCTCCCCTCGTGTCGCTATCTCCTTGTTTCCTCGAATTTCATTTTGGAAAATTCCCATTGCACAGCCCAGTGGCTGGAGTTTTGATGAAATTTCTTTGGAGTCTTGTGTTTTAAAAATCTATGCAGATTTTTGAATTCTGTTCTATTTTTCCAAGTTTGTACTAATGTGAATGTATTATTTGAAACGACTTGGCTTTGATCTTGGAGGGAGATGGAGCAAGTCGATCCCGGGGCTTGCTGTAGGCCTGCCCACTCCATACATGTGTTTTTAGTAGAGGTGGGGTTTCACCATGTTGGCCAGGCTAGTCTTGAACTCCTGACCTCAAGTGATCCGCCTGCCTCGGCCTCCCAGAGTGCTGGTATTAGAGGCGTGAGCCACTGCGCCCAGCCTCTTCCCATATTTGGTCTGGCTGGATACCCTAATGGGTAATGTCCTTCCCAGCTGCTAGACCCAGGCTCCTGGCCTTCCTTCTCCCCAGTGGCACTCTGAGACCAGCCTCACCCATCTCACCTGTCCTGGCTACCAGGGCAGGGCCAGACATGCCTTCCAGAAAGTGCCCTATCTGATGCCTCATCTTTATTCTTGGACAGAGCATACCCCCAGTTCCAGTCCTTCACAACTGAGGTCTTTGGGGCTGGACCCCTGGGGTGCTCCTGTCTCTGTCTTGGGGGAGCTGTGAGCCACCCTTAAGCTGTTCCATTCCTCTGGCTCCATTTCTTTAAGCCTCCAAGACCTTTCCAAAGGGGCCAAGAAAGTATCTCCAACCTAGGCTTCTTCTCCCAGCTGAAGAAAAGGCAGAGAAATGGAGGATGCTTACCCTGCCCCTGCCTCTGCCATTTCTCCCCAGCTTATGGTCTGATTTTGAGGTAGGAGGCAGGACTCAACTCCAGAGGCAGGGCTTGGATACCGGACTAGATTGAGGATTAGCAAAAACAGGGCAAGGGTAGAAACAGCTTTCAATCAGACACTCCCACCAGTGTGCCATATCGGTCTATCCTTGCCATGGCAACACCCAGGAGTTACTGCCGCTTTCCCTGGCAATGACCCAATGACCCAAAAGTTACTTCCCCTTCCTTAGAAATTTCTACATAAGCCACCCCTTAATCTGCATGCAATTAAAAGTGGATATACATGTGACTGCAAAACTGCGCTGAGCTACTACTCTCTGCCTAGCTCTGCTCTGCAGGGGCAGTCATGGGACTGTAACACACCTCTTCAGTAAAGCCATTTTCTTCTACCTTTGGCTTGCCCTTGAATTCTTTCCTGAGGAAAGCCAAGAACCCTCATGGGCTAAGTGCCACTTTCAGGCTCACCTGCACTGTGTCAGTTTCACCTCCTACATAAGTCTCAGAGCCAGTGCTTAAGTGTCTAAGGACTTGGGTTCAAATCTTTCTTCCACTTATTAGGTATGGGATCTTGTGGTAGCCTTATAACTGCTATAAACCTCAGTTTCCTTATTTGTAAAATAGGGATATTCAACTCCAGTTGAAAGAGTTAAGTGGGATAACAAATAATAATATGGTTTGGCTCTGTGTCCCCACCCAAATCTCATCTCGAATTGTAATCCCCAGTGTCTGAGGTGGGCCCTGGTGGGAGATGATTAAATTATGGGAAAGGACTTCCCCCTTGCTGTTCTTGTGATAGTGAGTTCTCATGAGATCTGATGTTTAAAAACGTGGCGCTTTCCTCTTCTCTCTCTCTCTCTCTCTCCTGCTCCACCATGGTAAGACGTGCCTTGCTTCCTCTTCACCTTCTGCCACAATTGTAAGTTTCTTGAGGCCTCCCCAGCCATGTGGAACTGTGAGGCAGTCTCAGGCAGTTCTTTATGGCAGTGTGATAGCAGTCTAATACAGATGGTAAAGCACGCACCACAGTGCCTGGCATTCAGCAGACACCCGGTCAATGGGCGTTGTCCTTCTCGTTTCCCTTCCACCTCATTTTGTCTATTTTTCCACTGTTGCACCTGCTGTTCTTTCTGGGGGAGGTCCTTAGTTCCCTTTATGCATCATCTGCCTGCCCTCTCTGAGCTCCTCCTAGTGGAGGCCCATGTGCAGGGTGGGGTAAGGGGCCAATGGTGGCCTGTGCTGCAAATGAGGAACCTGGGTCCACAGGGGTGGCTCTGCCGGGGCTGCCCTGGAGACTGGGCTTTCTCCAAATCTTAGTTCACCTGGATCAGAGCCACATTTGCAGAGGTGCATGGTGACAGGTATGTGACCAGGACCATATTTTAAGTTAGATCTGGCTGACTTAGCCAGGTTGGTGTCTGCGATGTGAAACTTCTCAGCTTTTCTCATGTCTCATGGGGAACCTACCCTCCCTCCCACTATATTTTCCTATAGCCATATGCATGTGGCCACTCACACCAAAATCTAGCTGTTTGTAACCTGTCTCATAAAAATATTAATTTACTTATTTGTTGTCTTACACTATTCTCTTTGTTTCCTCTTTGGAGCTAGGATCCACATCTGCTTTTCTTGTACATCTTTTCCGCTCCTTGCACACTGCTGAGTTTAGGATGGATCCTCAAAATACTGTGTCTGCTTTTCAGTCTACAGAAGCAACAGCCACTAACATCGTCATAGTTTGCCAAACAAGCTCTGTGATTTTATTTAATCTTCTCACCTGCCGTAAGCGTTAGCTATTGTGGTAATGGGAGAACCAAAGTTCAGAGAGACTCAGCAACTTGCCCAGGGTTGCATAGACAGTAGGTTATATCAGGGTAAGTGGGACTACAGGACCTGGATTGAGTAAAGCTGAAGCTACACAGCACAGTCAAGCACGTGCTTGGGTTCTGCAGAATTTAATCTTGCTGCTTGGATAGCTCATGGCTTAAGCCTTGTCCTAGTCAAGGGACATAACCAAAGCGATAAATCTGATCTGTATCCTTAAGATGGCTTAGCTGGTCTTTCATCTCAGACAACAGGCTCTTTAGGAAATCACTTCCTTATGTTAACTTTTAAAAATGCAGTTCTTGGACTAAATAGCTATTTTCCATTTTTTAAAAATTGCATGAGCACACAGTATTTATCTCATCGAAAATTATGATAAACCCCCTGAATGTTTCATGTTTTTCACGATTCATATGGAACAAATTAAAAATAACTTTCCATAGTATGAATTGTCCCAGAGCATGGCGCAAAGACCCTTCATCCTGCCCGTTCCTGCCAACTTCACCACATCTGCCTCAAATGTCAACAGCTACCATCAGAGAGAGGCTCTGGTGAAAGTGTCCAGTGAAACACCTGGGCTCACATCTGGAGTCTTTGTCTGACAGGCTGCCATGGCTTCCAAGGGAGAAGGTGTAATTTACGATATTTTATTCACAGGCACATGCAATTGGGACGATTGGTAATTTTTATTACTGTGTTTAGATTTAAAATCTGCCTTGTCAGTTGCTTCTATAAGTATTTTAAAAAAGAAAAATGCAAGCCACCAACGTCTGAGCTTTCATGAGACATGCTCTGCCAGGATAATTTGAAAGGCTGTGGATGTCATTGTGTCTGCTGGTTTTGGTCACACTCATCTCTCTGCTTTAGCATGGCCTGGTCATAGGGCTAAGCAAGTGGTTGGATGTGGATTTCAATTCATGTTTGTTGGACTAGAAGAACTTTTTATTTCCATGCTTCGACTTCGCAAGATTGTCTGAGTGACAGCTCTACCATTCTGTAACAGTGACCTGAAGCAAATCACTTAACTTCTCAGTGAAGTGGGACAATGAAAACCAACTTCAGTGAATTACTGTGAAGAATAAATATACAGGGAACATCTAGTTGTTCAGTAAATGGAAGCAAGAAGTTAAAATATCAGGTTAATGGATCTGCCAGTGTAGCTCAGGGAAACCTGGGAGGAGTAGGATCTGGTGGCATCTTCCTCTGCTTCTTACATTCCTTTCACACCCCTAAACCAGGGCATACACAAAAGCATGAGGAGCAGGTCTGGACTTCTCTGAAGGGACAATGGGCAGCATTTGCTCTGTGGATACTCTTCCAACACTGAGCAGAGAGGGCAAAAGGAAGGCAATCCCTTTGCTAAGCTCAGAGAGCTGAGATGGCTCAGCCATAGGGCTGGCCCTCCAGGTGTGGAGACGAAACTGGGTCTTCTCTCTGGGATCTTTCCTGTATCCTATGGGCCATAGAGAGTAAAGGTGGTGAGGAGGCCAGGGCAGGAAGTGCCAGGTAGGTCTCAGTGCCCATCTGGCTGGCCATCCATCTGTCCGTCTGTCCATCCATCCTCCTTTCAAGATTTTTTTTTTTTTTGAGATGGAGTCTCACTCATTGCCCAGGCTGGAGTGCAGTGGCGCAATCTCGGCTCACTGCAAGCTCCACCTCCCAGGTTCATGCCATTCTCCTGTCTCAGCCTCCTGAGTAGCTGGGACTACAGGCGCCCGCCACTTCACCCGGCTAATTTTTTTGTATTTTTAGTAGAGGCAGCGTTTCACCATGTTAGCCAGGATGGTCTCAATCTCCTAACCTCATGATCCGCCTGCCTCGGCCTCCCAAAGTGCTGGGATTACAGGAGTGAGCCACTGCGCCCGGCCCCTCCTTTCGATATTTATTGAAGCCTATTTGGTGTTAGGCACTGGTTTTAGGGCTGAGAATATATACATGATTCTCAAAGGTCAGTGTCCTCCAAGACTATCCCAACACTGTCTCTTTCAAACAGTTCTGATTAATCTCTTTCACATAATTTTTCATGATCGGAAATTATATTATGTATTTATGTGCGTGTCTTCTCCACTGGAATATCAGCTCCTTCAGAGCAGGGACCTTGTTTGTCTTGTTCACAGGTCTGTCCCCAGTGGCCACCATAGTTTCTGGCATATACTGACCGAACAAGCTGACTTCAGAAGGACAAAGGGTATGACAAAGCCCGAGGAGTTCAGAAACCTTAACTTAAAAGTCATGAGGGGAAGGAGTTCTCCCAGAGGAGGAGTGTGTAGTGTTCTGATAATTGCACTGGCAGCAGCTCAGAGACAAGCTGCTGGTTTTGTAATTGTGAAAGATTTTGCCCTGTTCATACCTTCTTCCCTGTAACTGTGCAGGGTCTTCCTGTTCTGGCCTTTGGCTTGGCCGTGTAGCTGGCTTTGGCCAGTGGGAAGTTAGCAAACAGGATGCAAAGAGGCACTAGAAAAGTCCTTGCTTTGTTGGGCTTCCTGCTCCTGTGCTACATTATCACCATGAGAACAAACCTGGGCTAGTTCACTAAAGGACGAAGGATAGGCACAGCTGAGCTGCCTCGGATGCTCCAACCAGGCCATCCCATATCAGCCAGCACCTAGCCAACCCGAACATAACATGAGTGAGCCCAGCCTGAATCTCCAATCCCTCAGACTTGTGAGCTAAACAAACATTTTCTGTTGCATGCTACTGAAGTTTGGAGGTATTTGTTATGTAGTGTTATTGTGGCAACTGATGATCAATACAGGAAGCTTCTATGGGGGCTAGCTATATGCATACCTTCTATTGGCCTCAACTAAAGTGGTAGTAATGCTAATCATTAATTACTCTTTATTGAATACCTACAGACTGGCCCAGGCACCATTTAAAGACAGTCTATGTTTTATTTCTAATCCTCACAATAAACTTTTAAGGTTGGCAAAATGACAATGACCACCCTCATTTCTGCTACTTAATAAGCTGCATATACAAGTGTTATGGCCGCAGATACTGAAGTCAGATTGCCTGGGTTCAAATCTGAGTACATTCTCTCCATTGTTTTGTGACCTTGGGCAGGAGAGACAGTATCCTTCACCTTTGTGCCCTTTGGTTTCCTCATATGTAAAATCGGATAATAATAACATCTATTTCATTGATTTGCCTTGAGGATTGGCTCATTAATTACTGTTTGACACATAGGTGCTTAAGGCAGTGCCCTGGGCACAGTGCTCATAAATGCTGCTCTGATTATTGGTGTCCTCAGGCAATAGGCCCAGGGCTAAGCATTTCCTACATATGATTTCACTGCATTCTCACAGAAACCCAGGAGAAATAACTTGTTATCTCCATTTTATTGAAGAGGAAACTGAGGGTAGAGGGGATTATACTTGAGACCACCCGCTAAAAAGTAGTGAGTAGGCTGGGTGCAGTGGCTCACACCTATAATCCCAGCACTTTGGGAGGCCAAGGCGGGTGGATCACTTGATGTCAGGAGTTCAAGACCAGCTTGGCCAACATGGTGAGATCCTCTCTACTAAAAATACAAAATTAGCCAGGAATGGTGGCAGGCACCTGTAATCCCAGCTACTGGGAAGGCTGAGGCAGGAAAATCTGTTGAACCTGGGAGGCAGAGGTTGCAGTGAGCCGAGATTCCCGCTACTGCACTCTACCCTGGGCGACAGAGTGAGACTTCATTTCCGGAAAAAAGAAAAATACAGTGAGTAAACCAGAATAAAATTTAGAGGCTGACCTCGCTTTCCTAGCCACGGGCTCTCCTTGGTCCCCGCCAGTTTTCCTTCCCTCTGCCTAGGAAGGATGGGCAGTGCAGATGGTGATGCTGTCAGGCCCTGCGTGGGAGGCTGCTTTCCCTTGGCTGCTCCCTCCTGTCCCCTTCTAGAGGAGGCCTCTGAGGACATGTGTGGGAGGGGGTGTGGACCTTGGTGCAAACTCTTGTCTGTCCCCAGAGATAGGAGCCCTGCAACAGCTCCCAACCTGCAGCCCCTTTTCTGCGTCCATTCCCATGGCTCTGTGATGAGGATCGTCTCTTCACTGCCTTCCCTACAGTGTTACCGGGGACTCAGGACACAGAGTGTTGGTCAGATCTTTCTGAGCTCCAAGCCCTGTCCTGTCCTTGGGTTCCAGCCCTGGCCCTAAGCCCACCTGCAGATGGAAACCGGGTACCTTCCAGGATAGGGGATGAGGGGGACAGAGGGCAGCCCCCGAATGGGCATTCCTGCTGGCCTGCCTGGGGTGTGTCTTTCCCTCCGCTTCACCCTCAGGACTCCCACGGCACTGGTCACAGGGTAATGTGGTGGCCTCTGCACACTGCATGCTGTGGGTGGCGTGGTGCAGTGTTTGAGTGTGGTTCTAGCATCTTGGTTTTTGTTTTTTTGGTGTAGTCACAAAAACATTTCTGAGTGAATATGTGCCAACGTTTTAACATTTAGGGACGGGATTAGTATGGGGGGGAGCATCGATCTTTACTTCACACTCTTGTTTTGTAATAAGTTGTCTCCCCCTTGGGAACAAGAGTCCCTGGAGGTCAAGGACTAAATCCTGTCCCTCTTTGGGTCCTCAGACCAACCCTGGCACATAGCAAGCACCCAGGGAATGTTTGCCAGATGAGCTACTGCATGGACGTCCACAGACAGAACTCTTCCTTTATTCTCTGTGACCGAGTCCTCCTCATGCTTCCTGTCCAGTGGCCGAGCCTCTGAACTTCCGCAGCAGCTGGTGTCTCTGCCTGTGAGTTGCCTGGAGCACCACTGTCTCCACTTGGACCACCACATGGCCCCATAGCTCACCGGAGCTGCCAGCTGCCACCCACCGTGCATGGTGTTCTCTGCACGCCACGGTGTTCATCACTTGGTCTTGCTATGTGCTACCTCTGGGGGTCCTCCCTGGCAGGGCAAAAGGAGGGCTGGCAAACCTCTCCTGGGAAGAAGCACAAAGAGGTGGCGTTTACTGGTAGGCCGTGGCCTTCCAGATCTGAAGAGGGTTGTTCCTGGACACCAGGCCTGCAACCATGTAGGCCATTAGATCCCAGAATCTCAGGTCTGGGACTCACTTACCCCATCTCCTTGTTGGCACCAGTGGTAGGACTCTTCAAACGCAAACAACCTGGAATTTCCTCTTCAGAGGCGATGGGGAAGCAAGGTATCCGGGAAGAACTTGACTGCTTCACAGCTGAGCAGGGGGAGGGTGGGGATGGCCCTGGGGGAAGAGGTTCTTCAGGGAACACCGTGGGTGGTGCCAGTTTCGGAGAGGAAAGAGAATCAGTAGAGGCCTCCTGGGGCCTGGAGCTGAGAAGAAACCCATAGTGTGAGAACCAGCCAAGGCCCCAGAAAGGATCCTGGGGCACAGCAGAGAGAAAGTGGTCTCGAAACACATGTCCTGGAATGAGAACATCCTCTCCTCACCTGCCCATCTTTACCTTTGTCCCGTAAGCAAAGTCCAGAGGCATGGGATGGATTCTGCTCTCCCACACACAGGCGGCTTCCCCATTATCTGGCCCTTTCCCTGGAAGATGAGCATTGCAGTGCAGCCCCTTTAGCCGGAGGCAGAGTGGCCCTTGGCAGCTCTTGAGTCCCTGGGAACTTTTGCTCCCTCATCCATCCATGTACAGGCATGGTCTGGACTGTGAGGAATGATATGTGTGAGGCCCAAACAGTGGGGTTTATGTCTTGGTTTCCAGACAGGCTATCATTTATGGAATAATGGGCAATGAAGAAGTGGAGAGAGAAAATGGAATCATAGTGTAACAGGATGTTCTCAGGGGAGACTGTGTGCCCTGCCTCTCACAGATATTGAAGATGGGGCCGTGATCAATGGCAGCAACACTGCCACACTGATATGTGGGTGACCCCTGGCTGGCTGGGGTCACTGGAGCTGTCAAGATGGACTTGAGCTCAAAAGACAGAGACATGGAGGGGGCGATGGTCTTGGTCCTTTCAAATGAGGCAGAGTTCAGAGATGAGGAGGAACCTGGTAGAACTCTGGAAGGGAAGGAAACGGAAGATAATTTCTGTCTGATACTTTATGGACTTCTGATGTCCCCGGGAGTGCCTGGAAGAGGCATAATTGCTTGATGAAGTTAATATACCTCTTAGACCTGGAAAATGACAGGCCACCCTTGATCAATGACAGTGTGCAGCAGGGACTTTCTCTAAAACTTTCTTTACAAAACTGTACCAGTAAGTGTAAGTACTTTCATGACCATTTTTAAACTACTCTACATGACCTGTTTCTTCTCTAGCCTAGGGTTTTAAAAAACTTTTAAAAATCACATTCTTTATAATTTAAAAAAGAAAGAAGGACAGAAAGAAAGATCCTGATGATCTTATGGCAATAAACAAAATTTGTACTAATTTGTAGGCAGGATGGAGGACATATTTGAAATAGACATGTGGGGTTTGTGCTTTCTGGAACTAGGGAAATAACTAGGGCCAGAGTCAGGGAGCCATTGAACCCACTGTGAGAGGGCCCTGAGTGGAACTCCACTGATCCTCTGCCCTCCATAGGCCCCTACTCTGACTGGTCTGCCAAGCAACTGAACCCACTGTGAGAGGGCCCGGAGTGAAACTCCACTGATCCTCTGCCCTCCATAGGACCCTACTGTGACTGGTGGCCACACTGAAGTTTTGGGTCTCTTGAATTAGTGCGAGTTCAGAGTCAGTGCCTAGTAGTGCCCAAAAGTCTGATTATTTCCTTTCCTGCAATGCATAGTCACTCTGGTAGAAGACTGTAGATCCTTTTGGGGAAGGCTGGGAAAAATATGGACAGTGTTAATTTTTGGCATGGTGGCGAGGGGCCCTCCTCAAGGGAACTGGCTTCCCCTTCACTCAGGTCATTCTGGGTCTGTAAACTGGCTAAAGTCTGGGAATTGATGAAAGAATTTCAACTCTGTTTTTGCTAATTCATGGTGGATTTCTCTGTATTCAACCTAGGACTCTTCTGCTTATAGAGATCAAGTAAGAGTTTAGTGGAATATCCACGTATTTCTCTTCTAAGGACACAATGATCAATTAACCAACACCATAGGTCTCTGAGAGTCACACTTTTCAGACTGCTGCTTTGACTCTGCTGTCCATTACAGTAACCACACCCACCTTGTCTTTGGTGATTAAATGCCATTACTTGGCCCAGTTGGCCCACCCTTGGATCCAATTTTCCCCATTGCTTTTAAAGATCACAGTTTAGTGGACACAGTACCTACTGTGATTTCTGGCTTCCAGGGAAGAGCAACCCCAGAACTCTCCAAGGATGCTGGGGCTCCCCACACAAGTTTACTTCTCACAGTCATAGTCATAAGTATGTCCTTTTGACCCTTCCAGGTTGGATGAGCAGATGTTACACTGTAAATCTGTTCTAACATCCAGTCTAAGTCTTTGGATATCTTCTTTTGTAGTATACCGAAGTAGTTATGGCATTTCAACTTCATTTAGTATAGGCCACCTTTGGTTCATGTTTCAGTCAACAAACTAACCAAATAGAGCCCTTTCTAACCCCCTGAGGTACAGCATTAAATCCAGAATCTCTACTTAGTGGTTCCCTATCAATAAATACATCCGGATCCAATTTTGTATTTCTTCCATTATTAACCCACTCCCTTAGTATCCATTTCCATGCATAATCTGTTTGGATAAATGGGAAAAAGTTATAATTATTATCATGGTAGTAGATTGAGGATGGTAGGAATAAGAGTTTCAATTCTTTTTTCCATTTTATCCTTCTTTATCTTGGTCATAGGAGAGTGAATTTAATAGCCTTACTACTTACAGCTACAGTTTAGTCATGGCATGGCTAGTGTTTATTGTGATTGGAAACAAGTGGTGATCTAGAGTGGGAATTAACCAGATAGAAGATGAAACTGGAACTGACTGTAGAGATACCATCTTCGTGCAAACTTACTTAAAAATAGTAACTTCATAAAATATGCCTAAAAACTAACTTGCTTTGCAAATATTCAGGGTGTCTTAATCTGTTTCCTGTTGCTATAACTGAATACTGGAGATTGGGAAATTTATAAAGGAAAGGAGTTTATTTGACTCACAGTTCTGGAGGCTGGGAAGTCCAAGAGCATGACACTGGCATCTGGTGAGGGCCTTCTTGCTGCCTTATAACCTGGTGGGGGGCAGTATGTGAGGAAGGGCTTGAATACGCATGTGTGTCAGTTTAGATCGCCCTTTCTCTTATAAAGCCACTAGTCCCATCATGAGGGCCCTAGGCTACCCTGATGATCTTTTCTAATCCTAACACCTCCCAAAGGCCTCACCTCCAGTCAACACATGAATTTGAGGATCAAGTTTCCAACACATAAAATTTGAATGACACATTTGAATCATAGCACAAGGTAATGTTAAAAGCATGAGTTTTCAAGCAAGTCCCTGTTCAAATTCAAGTGTAGCTGTGCAAACTCAAGACATTTATTCATCCAAAAAATTGGGAGTTTAAAAATATTGAACCCATGTATTAGTTTGCTAGGCTTGTCATAACAGAATACCATAGAGTGGGTGGTTGAAACAATAGAAATTTGTTCTCTCACAGTTCTGGAGGCCGAATGTCTAAGACCAAAATGCAGAAGGATTGGTTTCCTCTGAGGCCCTTTCCTTGGTTTCAAATGATGCCCTCTTGCTGTCTCTTCACATGGCTGGTTCCCTTGGCATCTCCCTGTGTGTCCTAATCTTCTCTTCTCACAGGGACACCAGTCAGATTGGATTAGGACCTATTCTAAGGTCTGCTTAACTTAATTACCTCTTCGAAGAGCCTGTGTTCAAATGCAATCTCATTCTGATGTATTTGGGGTTTGGGTTTCAGCATACGAATTTGGTATGGGGAGTGTGGGCACGCTTCAGTTCATAACAGCAATCTACCACACAGGATCATTGCAAGGAGTAGCCATGTGAAAAGGACCCCGTAGAAACCACTCCAGAAGAAGCAATGGGCATTTTTATTCTTTTAAATAAAAATCTCTCAGGACCTTATTAAGTTTATGTAAGACATGAATGGTTTGCAAAAGTTCAGTTTAGATTGTTTAGACTCTAATTGTGAGAAGTTTCCAACATGTTCTTTAGCTCAGTTGCCCTCTTCAAAGCTTTCTAGCAAAGAATAGACTCCCCTCAGTTACCCTAGGGATAGTTTTATTAAATAAAGTATCCTCACAAAGCTCTTCAGTGAGGCCCACTCCTTGGGCTCTTCCCAAGCCTATAGAGTATTTAGATTCTACCAAGGACTGGGGACAGCAAAGAAAAATGTGACATGAGGGTGGGAAGGACTTTAGGCTCCATGTTAAATATGAACTCTTCCTACTAGAGTTTTGGGATTGGCTACCCAGAAAGCCTGCTTTGGGGAAGGTAAAGGGAGCTAACTCATTTAAGGCACTCAATATGCACTAGTCATACTCCTATAAACCTTATGAGATAAGTAGCATTGCCTCATTCTAGAGGTGAGGAAATTAGGAGCTTAGAGTTTAGTGAGTCACTCAAAGGCCTGGCTCTGGTAAGTTGCTGAGCTAGACCCTAGAACAGCTCTGTGTGAGCCCACATCCTGGACTCTTTCCAGGGTTTTGTGCAAGGCCTCGGGGGGGCCTGGTCTGGCATCTTTGTGCCCAGCTGGTTCTTTGCCATGCTTGGCTGGACTGCCATGGCCGGTATCTACTTTGACCCTGAGAATCCATCACACAACTGCTGTGCTGGTTGAGCGATTGCAGCAGGTGGCAATGGGCTTTCTCGGGTTGCTGCATGCTCAGCATTTTGGAGTGGTTTTGTGAGCTTTAAGGAGAGCCCATCCTAACAATTGCAGCAACACCTTCTCTCACAGCATATGCTGTTGGGCTGCCAGAATGATTACATGTCTCACACTTGCTAAATTTTCATAAAATAGTCTTTTTAAAAAAATATTAACCATTTTGAATAAACAGCTGTTGCACTGCTTGCTTCTTCTCGAGCCTTGCCTCCTCTGTCCTGGCTCAGCATGGTCGCTTCTCTTCTGCTTGTTGGCCTCATTGTCCTTCTTGGCCTTCTCATCTCTGATCTATCTCCATCCTCTCCATTTCTCCCTCAGCAGCCATCATGGCCTATTTATTTATTTGAGACAGGGTCTTGCCCTGTCACCCGGGCTGGAGTGCAGTGGCATAATCATGGTTCACTGCAGCCTGGACCTCCTGGACTCTATCTATCCTCCCACCTCAGCCTCCCTTGTAGCTGGGAGTACAGGTGTGGGCCACCATGCCCAGCTAAGTTTTGTATTTATTTTTGTAGAGATGGGGTCTCACTATGTTACTCAGACTGGTCTCAAACTCCTGGATTCAAGAAATCCACTCACCTCCGAATGTGTTGGGATTACAGGCATGAACCACTGTGCCTGGTCATTATGTCATTTATAGAACACAGATCCTATGTTCCATGTCGTTGCTCAATTAAAATCCAATACAATTCCCTATCTTCCCAAGGGCCTGTTATAAGCTCCCTGATCTACAAGGTCTTCATGACTCCCCACTACACTATCATCTTTCCCTTCTGGCCTCACTAATCCATGTGCTGCCCACCAGATACCATGGTCCTCCACAGTGCCTTTCTGTCCTTTATACACAGCAGTTCCCTTGGCTTAAGGGCTCCCTAACCCTGCCCCATTTGTTGTCAAAATTTTTCTTTCCTATATGAATTGGTTCAAATATCACGTCTCCGCTAAAGCTTTCTTTGATCTACTAGCTCTCTCATGTAATTTTTCTGCCTTCCTGCATTAGGGATGATTCATTATTTTCGCTATTTACACATCTGTCTCCTTGAAGATAGGGACTACCCTTCATCTTTATATATCTCAGTGTGAAGAGATTATATTTTGATAAACCATACACTTGTCATTGTTTGTTAATTTCACTGATACTTATTGAATTTTGGACATCTAGAGTATAAGTCAACACCATTTAATATATCTTTCATTAGATGATGGAAATTTTCTATATCATTATCTAAGATGGTAGCCACTAGCTACTTTTCAATGTGGCTATTGAAATGAAATAAAATGGAAAATTTAATTCCTTTATAGTACTAGCCCCATTTCAAGCGATTCTTAGCCATATATTACTAGTAGCTACCATATTGCATAATGCAAGTAGAGTACACTCAGGTTGAGAAAGAAAATGGGAGATTACTTGAGGGTTTTGGGTTCTTCCTGTAATAGCATTACTAGTATCCATTTGATTATCAAATATTTTATCTATAAATAATGCAAATGAGAGATTCTCCTTTAATCTCTATCTTTTAAAAGAAAATTCTTCTAATTAATGTGCATGAAGTAATGTGGTTTTAGAGTGCCTAGATTTGATGCAAGAGTCTTTAAAATTAAGTAAAAAACTATTTCTAGAGGCAGACAAATGGATTTCATCATGAATGGAAGTTTTATATCAGACTGTGACTCAATAAAACTACCCAGTTTTCATAGTTTAACTTTCAAGGCTTGTTTGCAGTTCACCATGAAGGATCTTCCTGAAAAAACATATTTATTTGGAGACACTCTTCAATCACTATAACAAATTGGCAAACTCTACACATATCTTCTGTAATTATTAGTCTGGTCTTTATGATGCCTTCATTTTGTGGGTGTGTATATGTGAAATCGAATAAATCCTGAAATTATTCATTGGATGACACATTATTTATGCCAAATGTAAATCTCAGGTTTTGTTATCCTTTTCCATAGTTCCTATTGAACACTACAATTTACTTACCTCCCAACACTTGAGTTTTCATCATTATTCATATTTTACTTATTCACCATACATTTATTTAACATCTACTGGTTCCTCTATGTTGTGGTGTGTGCCAGGGAGACAGGGATGAATCAGGTACTGACTGAGCCCTCTGGGACCCACAGTTTAGCGGGATAGAAGACAGATAAATACAGGTGTACAACATTGCTTCAGTGTGATTAGTGCTGAGGCCAGAACAAATTTCTATGGGAGCTTTGAGTAGGGAGCAATTCCTTTTCCTTGAAGATGGGGAAAGTTTCATAAAACAAGTGCCACTTGAATAGAACGTAAGAATTAGTAGAAGTCAATAGTAGAAGTAGTGCATTGCAAAATGAAGGTTCAACTGAAGGAAATGTGGAGGCTTGAAAAATGTGCGATGTGTGGGAGAAGAGAGATCATCAGGGTCTCTGGTCCATTCCATTCGTCCTTCTGTTCCGATGCCGCCTAACTTTCTTATTATAGTTATATGATGCATTTTCGTCCCATCTTGTTGATTTTCTTCAAAATGAACTTGGTGATGTGCTAGAAGAATGGACAGGACTCAGAGGCTGTTATATTCAGTTATACTTTATTGCAGGGAAAGGCTGCAGATCAAAGATGAAAGTCAGCAAAGGGAAAGGGGTGTGGAGTAAAGTCTAGGAAAAATAAGGCAGAAGCACTCAGGGGTATGCTCCCAGGGGAGTTTTATAGGGATGTCTAATTTCTTTCTTTTCTCTTTTTCTTTTTCTTTTTTTCTTTTTTTTTTCTTTCTCTTCTCTTCTCCTTTTCTTTTCTTTCTTCTTTCTTTTTTTTTTTTTTGAGATGGAGTCTTGCTTTTTTTTGCCCAGGCTGAAATGCAGTGGTGTGGTCTCAGCTCACTGCAACTTCCACCTCCCGGGTTCAAGCGATTCTCCTGCCTCAGCCTCCTGAGTAGCTGGGATTACAGGCACATGCCACCATGCCTGGCTAATTTTTTTCTATTTTTAGTAGAAACAGGGTTTTACCATGTTGGCCAGGCTGACCTTGAACTCCTGACCTCAAGTGATCCGCCCTCCTCAGCCTCCCAAAGTGCTGGGATTACAGGCGTGAGCCACTGTGCCTGGCTGGGACATCTAATTTCTGAGTATCAACATGTGACGACAAGCATGGAGTGTGCCCAACCAGGGAGGCTCTGCTGAGTCTTGGTGTCCAAGGCTTTTCTTGTGGGTCAGTTTCATGGTCAGACAGCATCTAATGTGACTGACCTCAGCTTCTCAGATTCTAGACACCACCCCTCCCCACCACCTGCCTGTCCCCAAGGAAAAGCAGGCATTCAGGGCATTTACCATAAACCAGTGTCTGGATAAACATATCTAGTCAAACTAATACAGCATGACCCAAAGTCTCAGGCATATGAAATGCTCTTATTGGGCAGAATATTTGTGGAGTTTAGAGGACATCTCCGCAAAGTTGGCCAAAAGCCAGTCCTCAAGGCAAATTTTCCTTTGGAATGTGCAGGATTTGAGCAACCCAGGGCTGCTCAATTAACCTTTCCTGCCCACTCTTCCTTTTGGATTTTAGGATTGGCTTATCAATTTCCCCCCAGAAAAATTTGCTGGGATTCATGTACTGAATATAGATTAATTTAGGGAAAAATGCTTTTTCTATGATAATCTTCATAACTTTTTTTTTTGAGACAGAGTCTCACTGTGTCACCCAGGCTGGAGTGTAGTGACACAATCTCAGCTAATTGCAACCCCCCGGGTTCAAGTAATTCTTGTGCCTCAGCCTCCTAAATAGCTGAGACTACAGGCCCAAGTCAGCATGCCAGGCTAATTTTTGTATTTTCAGTAGTGACAGAGTTTTGTCAGATTGGCCAGGCTGGTCTCGAACTCCTGGCCTCAAGTCATCCACCTGCCTTGGCCTCCCAAAGTGCTGGAATTACAGGCATGAGCCACTGCGCCCAGCCAATCTTCATAACTTTTTATAAATGGCTAATTCCGCATTCATAAAGCCATTTATGTTTTTCAAAATATTTTACAATTTTTTTTTTTTTTTTTGAGATGAAGTCTTGTTCTGTCACCTAGGCTAGAGTGCAGTGGTGTGATCTCGGCTCACTGCAACCTCTGCCTCCTAGGTTCAAGTGATTCTCCTGCCTCAGCTTCCCAAGTAGCTGGGATTACAGGCATGTCACCATGCCTGGCTAATTTTTGTATTTTTAGTAGAGACAGGGTTTCACCATGTTGGCCAGGCTGGTCTTAAACTCAGGTGATCGACTTGCCTCGGCTTCCCAAAGTGCCAGGATTCCAGGTGTGAGCCACAGTGCCTGGCCCAATTTCATTAAGAAAAGTCTTGCACATATTTTGTTGGGTTACTCTTAGCTCTTTTATGGATTTGTTACTTTTACACTTGAGAGCTCTTTAGTTTTTGTCATCACGTTGCCTGGTTGATTATTGAAGGTATGTGTGGAAGTTGCTGTTGACTTTGTATGTTGAACTTGTATCCAACAAACTTGTTGATCCTCCTTTTTAGTTTTATTATCTATAAATTCTTTTAGGATCTTCTATTTAAACAGGATATTAGTTTCCAATGGTGGTTGTAACAAGTTACTACAAGCTTGGTGGTTTAAAACAACACAAATTTGTCCTCTTACAATTTTGGAGGCCATTTGAAGTTGGTTTCATTGGCTAAAGGCAAGGTGTCAGCAAGGTTGTATTTTTCTGGGGCTTAGAGGGGAATCAGTTTCTTCTGCATTCCTTGGCTCATGGTCCTTCCTCACATGACTCCAACCTCTTGCTTCTGTTGTCACACTTCTTTCTCCTCTTCTGATCTCCTGTCAGCCTCTCATAAGGACCCCAATGGTTACATCGTATTCAATCAGATAATCCAGAGTAATGTTCTCAACTCAAAACCCTTTGATTAACCATATTGGCCAAGTCCCTTTGGCCATAAAAGGTAACATTCACAAGTTCTGGGGATTAGGACTTAGATATCTTGAGGAGTCATCTTTCAGCCCATAATAGACAATCACATAGTCTGTAAATAGGTATTGCTTTTTCTTTTTTTACTTCATTTTTAATTCTTACTCCTTTTATTTCTTCTTCTTGCCTATTGGATTGAGGATTTTTAATACAATGTTAAATGGAAGCGATGACAGCAGGCATATGCTCCTACTGTAATAGTTATGCCTCTAATATTTCATCATTATATTTGTTTGCTGTGGGTATTTGTCAGAGACTCCATGAGATTAAAAGGATTCTTTATTTCCAGTTCTTGATGAGTTTCAAATATGCATGAATGTTGGATTTTATGAAGTGTTTCATTTTCTCTGAATTGTGGCAGGCGCTTTCAATTAAAAGTGTGATGTAATAGTTATCTGTTGCTGCCTGACAAATCCTTCTAAATGAGCAGTTTTGGGTAACAACCATTTACTTGCTCATTTGCTGCCACTTGGCCTGGGACACTCATGTTATTTAGCTGCTCTGCTGGTATGGGATGGTTCAAGGTGACTTCCTTCTCATTGCTGGCTACTAGGTAGGGTTGTCAGCCAAGAGGCCTAAGGTGGGTCTCTCCGTGGCTTCTGCAGGAGGATCGTTTGGGTTTCTTGCATTGTGGCAGCAGTTTACAAGACATCAAACCCTAATGAGCCTATTAAGTCTCTGTGTCCTGTTTGCTGATATCCTACTGGGTAAAGCAAGTCATATGCTCAACCTCGAGCCAGTGTGGGAGGGGACTACAAAAGAGTTTGCCCAATTCATTGTCGGCATTAGCAGAGAAATCCACTACGTGCAGTACAGTGTTTAGTTTTGGACTCTGTGTGTCTGTACATGTCTGGGACCAGTAGCTGCTTCTTCTTGCACATTTCCCCAAAATCTCTGCCTCTC
The DNA here is from genome assembly GCF_009828535.3 of Hylobates moloch. Lineage (NCBI taxonomy): Eukaryota > Metazoa > Chordata > Mammalia > Primates > Hylobatidae > Hylobates > Hylobates moloch. The sequence goes on from NW_026652288.1 coordinate 11,436,996, forward strand.
ACCTGCCTCATGACTACAGAGACACAGCCACTTGGCTGCTAAGGAGAGGAAGAATGTTTATAATGCTTATTAACTCACAGAGTTTAGCTTAGCTATGGGGGGAACCTCTAGACCCTAATTTCCTCCCCCCAAAACATAACCCCCATTCCCTGTCCCAAGCACAATGTTGTTTGGTTTTAATTCTGTCCTTGATAAATACTTGCTACCAAGGGTGGAGTTCTGCAGCCTTCTCCAACCCAGCTTCCCAACCCCTCCTGCACCTCTCACCTCCCTCCCTCCAAACAGACAGGCCTGCTCTGATTATCTTTTCTGAAATGAAACTGCATAAAACCCTTCTGCAATGAACCCTCCCCTTCTTTCCCTCTCTCCTCTTTCTTTCTAACCTCCAGCTCTGCCCTTTGTACTTTTTAGCATTCTTATTATAGATGAAGGTTAGAGAGTGCAATGCTTATCCATCCTTCATTCTCTAGTGTGGTTTGGGTTTATGTGCTATTCAGGAAGCCTTGGTACTTCAATGATGAACAGAACAGAGGACACTTATTAGCAACTGCGGAGTAGTTAAAATGACTGATGGAGAAATATGGGGTGGTGTTCAGCCTCCGGTCAGGTCACTGAGGATAAAGGAAGGAATAATTAAGATGGTTGGGTAATGCTTCTTGCAGAGAAGAAGCCTCTGCAGGCTATAAGCAGTCAGCAGGAATGGGGGTCAGGAAAGGGAATGAGGTGATTTGGAGGAGCCTCATTAGCATGAAAATGAAGGAAGGGGTGAGACACTGAACATGAACAGAGGTGCGAGCTGGTCAAGTGTTGCCACTGAGAAGGTTACAGCATTGAGGGAGTAATCTGCAACCCTTATGCTCGAATATCAAGGTAGAATAAGAATCCTAGTTCCTCTATTCCAACTCTTCATATTGACTAATGACATTTTCTTTACGAGGACTCTGCTAATTGAGAAGGGAAAATGAATGTCAGCTCAATGCTAATTCCCTTTGAAATTAACCTTGACTGGTGGCCACAGTTGGAATTAGTTTTTCATCCCCCAAAGTTCTAAACTGTGCTGACACTCCTGCAGGAATCACAAGGACCCCATCTCCCGTCTCTGACCCAAGAGACTCCTCTTTCCATCCTGCTGAGTCGGAAAGAGATGGGAAAGCTGGCATGATCACAGAGGGACTGTCTGCCTGGCCTGCTTGTGGCCATCCTCCTCCTTCAGCCTCTATGTTTCTCCTGACTCTGAGTTGCAGTATGAAGTGAGATGAAGAGGGTCTCCCTCTCCACAGGCGTATTTACCAGCTATTGGCCTTGGCGACAAGATGGTCTCAGCTTGTGGCCACATGACATCTGTGTCAGAATCACCTGGGGAACATTGTTGAAAGTTGCTTTCTGGCTCCATCCTATACATTCTGGATCAGCATTCTTGTGGGAGCCGTGGAATCTGCACTTTTTTTTTTTTTTTTTGAGACAGGTCTCAATCTGTTGCCCAGGCTGCAATGCAGTGGTGTGATCATGGCTCACTGCAGCCTTGATCTCTGCAGCCTCAAGCAATCCTCCCACCTCAGCCTCATGAGTAGCTGGGACTACAGGCACATGCCACTATGCCCAGCTAACTTTTGTATTTTTGTAGAGATAAGGTTTTGCCATGTTGCCCAGGCTGGTCTTGAACTCCTGGGCTAAAGTGATCCTCCTGCTTCGGCCTCCCAAAGTGCTGGGATTATAAGCGTGAGCCACTGTGCCTGGCTGGAACCTGCATTTTTTAGAAAGCTCCCTTAGTGATACTTTCGTGTACTTCAAGTCTGAGACTGCTCCTCTGGGACACACCCTCTCACTGAATTTTCTCTCTCCATCTGTTTCCTTCTCCTCGCTCAGACCCAGCACAGCTTGGCAACACCCCAGGGAACTGCATGCAAAGTTGGTTCTTCTCCTTGGGCAGTGTGGCATTCCCCATTTATTCTTCTACCAGGATGAATTCCTTGTTGCAATTCTCATCCTTGCTTGTGTGAATAAAGGCCCTAGCATCATTTCCTAACTTGGGAAGAAGGGCAGGAGCCTGGAGGCACCTTAGCCTCGTAGGCCAGGCCTTTACCTGAGGCCGTGATGGAAATAGACCTCAAAGGAGAGACACGAACAGTCCACCATGCAGGGGCTGTGTGCATATTCGGCTTCTCCAGAGAAATGGAACCCATGGGCTATCTATATATCAAATCTATATCTGTATCTATAGTATCTTTCTACACATACATTTATCTAGCTATCTGGAGAGATGTTAAGGAATTGGTTCATGCAACTGCGGGATCTGACAAGTCCAAAATCCACAGACCAAGCAGTAGGCTGGAGATTCAGGTAAAAGTGGATTTTGTGGTCTTGAGTCCAAAGGCTGGAAACTAGGCAGAATTTCTGTATTGCAGTCCGGAGGCAGCATTCCATCTTCTTTGGGAAACCTCAGTCTTTGCTTTTAAAGTTTTCAACTGATTGTATGAGGTCCACCCACATTATAGAGGGTCATCTGCTTTACTCAAAGTCTACCAATTTAAATGTTAATCACATCTAAAAATACCTTTACAGCAACACCTAGGCTGGTGTTGGACCAAATGTCTAGGCACCATAGTCCAGCCAAATTGACACATAAAACAAACCATCACAGCTGCTTTTTTTCTAATCACTTTTTAAAGACTCCCCTCTAGTGCCTGCTGCTTCTTTGATAGAAAAGAAAAATCATTAAATATATAGAAAGGGGTTGAAAAAAATAAAAAATGATGTAATCACTCTGTTGCCTGAACTCTGGGCAGAGTAGTAGGAGAGGAACCACGGGAGTTATGTTGTCCTGTCCCCAAGGGTAGCATTGATTGTTGGTCGCTGGCATCTGCAGAGAGCCAGAGAGGATCTATATCCCATTCTCTCCCAGAGCAAGCAGAGTTTTCTTCTTTGGTGCCAGAAGTGCTGATGAGTTAAGCCCTCCTAGGCGAGGAAGAGAAAGCCAGGTTGGCTGGCCATCTGATGCTCTGCAGCTCTTGGCATTGATATCTATTTGTACCGTGTGCTTTGAGAGATTAGCACTTATGTTTTCTGAAAGTGGAGTGCCGTTTCTGTGAATTCAATCAAGGTATATATTCTCTGCATGTGCTGCATTAAACTGCGCTTAGCAATTTGCCACCTCTTCCAATTAAACTCTTTATCTTTTGGCGGGAAGGTGATAGCTGGAAATGGCTCTTATTACAGGCAGAAATCTCGTGCTTTTTCTTTTCCGAAATCATGCCCTGTTGTCTGAGCTGCAGGTTTGGATGCAAAATAAATCTGACTTTCTAAAAGAGCCTTGATTTTATTCTTTCTTGCTATATGATAGCTATGTATTTAGGGAAAATCTGTTTGAGGCTTTTGCAAAGACATTAAGTGTGTGGTTTCGTGCCAAAGCATACAGGAAATGTGTGCTACCACTCTTCTGAAGCCTCTGGGTCTATTTGTGAGATCATGAGCTTCTCATTTATCATTCAGCCCTTTTCTGGTGGTTGATGTTTCCTTGGATCTTTTCGTCTCTTCCCAAGGGAGTGGAGTAAGAAAAGGGGGACATAAGAACCAAGGTATGTTATTAAGGACTATCAAGCACTTCACATTTGCTATCTCATTCAATGCTCACAACTATGAAATAGTTACCAATGTATGTGAATGTCTCCCTTTTATAGATGAGAAAACTGAGGCTTGGAGAGAATAGCTTGCCTAAGGACTCAGCTCTTGGCATTGATATCTATTTGTACTTCTTGCTTTGAGAGATTAGCACTTGTGTTTTCTGAAAGTGGAGTGCACTTTTTGTGAATTCAATTGAGGTATATTCTGTGCATGTTCTGCATGAAACCGCACTTAGCAATTTATATGACATCATACTTCTTAGAGAATAATGCTATCTTCTGGTTTCATTAAGAAAAAAATGGGCCAGTTTCAGTGGCTCATGCCTGTAATCCCAGCACTTTAGGAGGCTGAGGCAGGAGGATTGCTTGAGCCCAGGAGTTTGAGACCAACCTGGGCAACTTAAGGAGAACTTGACTCTACAAACAATTAAAAAGTTAGCTAAGCATGGTGACATGTACCTGTAGTCCCAGCTACTTAGGTGGCTGAGGTGGGAGGATTGCTTGAGCCCTCAAGGTGGAGGTTGCAGTAAGCCAGGATTGCACACTATACTCTAGGCTGGGTGACAGAGTGAGACCCTGTCTCCAAAAAATAAAAATAAAAAAATAAAAAACAACACAAGAAAAAGATTTTGTCTCAATTGTGCATGCCTGATTATTGGTCAGGGTCCTAGTTGGCTGTAGCATGATCACAGGATGACCTCTTTCCTCCTGCTTGGATATCAGACTATTCCTTGCCCATGTCATTCCAAGGTTGCTGGGTGGGCTGGATCAGGACAAAGAATGGACTTTGATCTCTAGCTTACTCTAGCTCTCAACATTATTTGACAAAATGTGAAACTGAACAACAAGAATGATTTAGTCCAGTGTACAAAAGAAGGCCTAAACCATATTGTTCAGGTAGGTCACATTTGCTAAGAGGCTGTTTTCCTGATAAAATAAGCTTTACAAACATGACACCTTCCCCCACTCCCCCACCCCCTACTATATTGCAAAAAATTTGGAAAATATAGTTGAAAAATAACCTTTCCCATAATTACATCATTCACATTACTGTCAACATTTGACATTATTGCCAGTGGTGTACTTCTGAAGTTGGCTTGAGCCAGCTTGGGAAAGCCGATTGTGTACAACTATCCCCCATTCTGTGTTCAGAGACATAGTGACAACATGTTGGCAGCTAGAAATGCCATGGTGGGAGGACTCAGAGCGCAGCAAATGGCACATGCCAACAAACCAGATACAAACCAAAGGCTTGAAAAAATTAAACACACCTGGCCTTCTAGTCTTTTTCTCTGTTTTAAGCCTAGCATGCCTAAGTTTCAATTTAACATAAAAGCACAAGTATTTCCTTTTGGTATTAAAAAAAAACCTTATAAACACCATTTTTTAAAATTTATTTTTTATTTCAATAGGTTTTTGGGGAATTGGTGGTGTTCAGTTACATGAATAAGTTCTTTAGTGGCGATTTCTGAGATTTTGGAGCACCTATCACCCAGTGTATACTATACCCAATGTGTAGTCTTTTATCCCTCACCCCCCTCCCACCCTTTTCCCCAAGTCCCCAAAGACCATTTGTATCATTCTTATGGCTTTGTGTCCTCATAGCTTAGCTCTCAATTATGAGCAAGAACATATGATGTTTGGTTTTCCATTCCTGAGTTACTTCACTTAGAATAAGTCTCTGGCCGGGCATGGTGGCTCACGTTTATAATCCCAGCACTTCGGGAGACTGAGGTGGGCGGATCACCTGAGGTCAGGAGTTGGAGACCAGCCCAGCCAACATGGAGAAACCCCATCTCTACTGAAAAATAATAAAAAAAAATTAGCTGAGCGTGGTGGTGCACGCCTGTAATCCCAGCTACTCGGGAAGCTGAGGCAAGAGAATCACTTGAACCTGGGAGGAGGAGGTTGCAGTGAGCTGAGATGGCGCCACTGCAATCCAGCCTGGGCGACAGAGTGAGACTCTGTCTCAAAAGATAATAATAATAGAATAATAGTCTCCAGTTCTGTTCAGGTTGCTGTGAATGCCATTATTTCATTCCTTTTTATGGCTGAGTAGTAGTCCATGGTACATATATACCACATTTTCTTTATCCACTCATTGATTGATGGACATTTGGGCTGGTTCCATATTTTTGCAATTGCAAATTGATAAGAACCAATTTTTAATAGGAACAAAATTCTTCACAGAATAGATGTACCATAAATTATTTAGTGTTTTAAATTATGGCACTTACCAGCTGGGTGCGGTGGCTCACACCTGTAATCCCAGCACTCTGGGAGGCTGAGGCAGGAAGATCATGAGGTGAGGAGGTCGAGACCATCCTGGCTAACACGGTGAAACCCCATCTCTACTAAAAATACAAAAAAAAATTAGCTGGGTGTGGTGGCGGGCGCCTGTAGTCCCAGCTACTCGGAGAGGCTGAGGCAGGAGAATGGCCTGAACCCGGGAAGTGGAGCTTGCAGTGAGCCGAGATTGCACCACTGCACTCCAGCCTGGGCGACAGAGCAAGACTCCGTCTCAAAAAAAAAAAAAAGTTATGGCATTTACCTTCCAATTATTAAAAATTGTGCATTAGCAAGCATATTTATGTACATAGATTCCAGAAATAGACTTACCCAGTAAGTCAATCCATGAAGCTATTTTACAGACCATAAAACTGGGATGCAGGGAGTTCTGTGGCTTCTTATGAGTGTGCCTTGTGTTTTTCCTAAGCAGAAAGCCCAGCACTCTGAGTGCTGCTTGTCTCTCTGCTCCTTTCTTCCCTGTCAGCTCTGGAGTTCCCTAAAGCCAGTGACTTGTATTTTGTTTCCTTGCTAACCAAGGCAGTGTTTGGCTTATAGAAAGTGCTTAATAAATGGTAGTTAATGGAAACAGTGCCTCATTTATGTCTAAAAGAGGTGTACCAATTTTTAATATTCCCTGCATTTCCACCAAATCCTAGAAGATATTGAGAAGATGAATAAAGTAAACAAAAAAGGCAACCTGTTTTAGGAGGTGAGAAATATGTCGTCTTGTTAGTTTGCAAGTGAAACATATAAGCTAAACTAGTCACAGGTGCCCTCTTGAATGCTTGGAGAAGATTGGAGGTCTTAACATTGGATAATTGTGAGCTGTGGCCCACCCAGCTTCTGCAGGGAGCCTTCCCTGACTGCTTCAGTATTCCTCGTCCTTTTTTCTTCTGAAGTTCAAGTGTCTGCCCCAATCAGATACCATAACATTAACACAGTCTGCCCCACTCTACTGACATGTGGCCAAAGGCTGGGAAAGGTGACCCTTGGTTTGCTGCTGTAGTTTGACAGCCACAACTCTCAGCTTCTTCTCTGTCCTGTGTCACAGTCCATTAGATTTCCTCCCAAACCTTGACCCTGGATTTTGTCTGCTAGTTTTCTCTTTTCTCCTGATATTTGAATTCAAGATTTTCTGGATTTCAGCCTACTTGATCTGTATCACAGTGGAGCGAATCCAACAGGTCTGAGTCTGAATCCTGGCTTTGCCATTTACTAATTGCTTCGCCTTTGTGAAGTGATTTAACTCTCTGGGTCTCAGTTTCATGATCTGTAAAATAGTTTCATGATTATGAGAAAATCAAATGAGCTCTTGCATGTACTAGGCATTCAATGAATAGAAGATTTTGCTGTTATTATTTTATAAAGAATTTGGGTCATATCTGCCTTCTGATTTTTTTTAAATGTTGGCTACCTTAAGTAGAAACCTTCAACCTAGCCTCTACCTTTGCTTCATCTCCAAATTTAAACCCTACCTTCTTACCAGTTGCATCTACCCTGCTTCCCAGGTATGTATTAAGCCTGCTTTTTTTACCACGTGGGTTTTACATTTGTTTCACCAATGTGAGTTTAGCCTCCCTAGTAAAGACTCATACAACTGAGAGTAGGGACTGTCTTCTGCTTCCACTCCTGCAGGAGGTGGACGTTGGTCAATGAGATCCCAGGTCATATTTGTTGATTGACTGGGTTAAGTGTTCTTCTTAAAGGGTGATTAAACAATCTCCCCTCTTAATTTCATGTTAATGATCTGGTTTAAATTTTATTTTTTTTAATCAAAATGAAGTTCAGTAACTAAGACTTCTTTCAAGGATTAAGCTTGGTCAGCCTAGAACTGGGTGTTCCTTTTCCCTTCACCAAGTCTGCATTGCTGTCCTGCTTCTTAATACTTCTTTTGTCTCTTATTTCTTGACAGGGATTTGTATTTTTCATGTTGTCTCATTCAGTTTTCTTAATGACCTGGTGGGTTATTCCTGTTTTACAGACAAAGAAGCTGAGGTTCAAGGTGAGTAAATAACTTGGCCAAGGTTATTCAGTAAGTAGGAGGGCAGGCATTGTAAGTCCTGTCTTTGTGATTCCAAAGCTTATACTTTGTCTATCAGAGGTCTTCTTTGAATCTCAACTTCATTGTTTATAAAATGAAAATAAAAATGCCCTGCTTACCACATCAGATAGTTGTGAAGGCCTAACAGGAGTCAGTCTGGGTGGGAGTAGTGAAGGCAACGTGTCTGAGGTCATAGACCTGGACAATGGTGGGGGAGAGCCGCTGAGATCAGAAGTAGCCAGACCTACACACATGCTGTTTGCAACTTGTAGTTTGCCTCTGTGTCTTGAGTAATGAGAGTGTCTACATTGGTCTTGGTAAAATGCAGGGCCACTAGGATGGAGACTGAGTGGGAAGTGACCCCAGAACTAGAAGTAGGGATGACGCATGAGTAAAGTGATGAAAGCTGGTTGAAGATGGGCCACAGTCTGCCCAAGAGATGCCCCATTCTCTAATGAGGGGTGGCTGGAGATAATAAAAGAAACCTTCTCTGTATGGAATGATAAATGCATTGTCTGTAGTTATGCTAAAAATTAGCTGCATAGTCAATTTAACCAAGTGAAGTAGATGAACCTATGATGGCCAATTAGTGGCTGCATTAACTTGGGGCAAATTCTTCATCCTCTTAGGACCTCAGTTTCTACAGCTGTAGAAAGGGCTTCTTGTGAGGACTAAATAGAATAATATATGTGAACTATCTCACCACGTGAGACTTATAGCACATTTTCAAAAGTAGCGCTTAATGGGGATTCTCAATGTATTGACATCCAAGTCAATAATGGAAGCCTCCTGAGGTTGTTAGGAGCAGAAGCCATTGGGATGGAGACCAATGTCTTTTTGAGATGTTGATATTCCCAGTGTTTGGAGTCGTCTAGCTGCTGTCTTTCCAGAAGGCAGCCTGAAACCAGCTTATTCTTATTTGGGGCCACAGGCAAGGGTGGGGGTGACCCACCGCAGATATGCTCTGAAAATGGCAAACCACTCTTCTGGGTGAAATTCAAGGACATTTCAAGGGAAGTCTTCACTTCCAGTGTAACTGATAATCATCAAACCTGACCAACTGTGTGTTGCAGAAGGAAAGTCTGTTAGCTTTTGGGCCCCTTTTAAAAATCTCTCTGTGGGTTGGCTGACTCCTTTTTTGTTTTTGAAAATGAGCAGAAACATTTGGAGATCAAGCCACTGCTTTCTTGAAATGTACATAGTAAAACATTTGGCTCTTCCCGGAAGGGCAGGGGTGAGCACGTTGCTGGGGCCCCTGGCTGGACTGCTGTGTTTGTTCTGTCAAGGGCTGTGGCATCAGCATCCTGGTTGGGATTTTTGCCAAAATAACCCATAAAATAATTGAATCTCCTTTCCTCCCCCGCAAGGGTAAGTTGCACAATTCCTCTCAACATGCTGTTAAGCACATTCAGGTCACATGTACGAAGGGATTTGGAAGTGGAAAGTGTAAATCATCTGGGGAGGAAACAGTTCTCCTGAGCGTATGAAGTAGACGAAGCACTTCCTGGGCCTTTTGCAAAGCAAAGGAGAATAAATACAGAGGCCTCTGGGTCATGGTGGGAGATGCAGGGGAAATGAGAATGCATGAAGCCCTGGGTGGGCGTGCAGACTGGAGTGCACACACTGTGCAGGAAGCCATGGGACGCGAATGGAATCAGAAGCAGCCTCTTCCCAGGCTTCATGTGATCGTGCTGGGGAACAAAACTGTGCCACAAGTGAGCACCAGGCATTGGCCTTGCTGGAAAACCAGCAGAGGCCTCGCGACTGGGGCCACGAGGTTTCCTCTCCTGCTTCCTGCTTGGAGGTGGGTTGGGGTGGAGGGAGTGCAGAATACCTAAGGGTCAGGCAGGGACCCCGGGGCCACCTCTGTCCCCTTCCCTGGTGGGAGGAATGTTCCATGCCAAGGCCTCCTCAAGGGTGGAAAGCACAGTGATTAATCTGTTTCCCAGTGCCTGGTACATGGCTGGCCTTCTGGGGGGCACATCTGCCTGGGTGGACACTGGCAGCACACCCTCCTGGGCACTGGGGGAGGAACAAGAATCTGCTCCTTGAGATCAACAGGCCTAGCCTCTGGGACTCTAGGCTGACAGTGGCTGTCCCTCTGAAACTAGGTCTCCTCTGTGTGGAAGGGGGCAATTCCATCTACAGCCTTTTAGGGTTGCACTGCAGACTGAATGCCTTCATGTGTCAAGCGCCTCATACGGTGCCTGGCAGCTAGCACTCAAAAATTAGTTCTGTTCTTCCTTGTTCCATTTCTAGGTTTTCCAAACCCTCTGAAAATTATTCGATCATGGGAAAAATGGACATAGCATGGGCATCCAGACTGAGTGTCTGAATTTTCATTCAGGAATTTTTATTTCCCAGCCTCATGACTTTGAGCAAATTACCTGCCTTCCCTGAGCTATCTGGGGCTCTCCCGAGAATCATCGCAGAGTGCTGGCCCTGGTCTGGACCCTGGCACCACACTGCCTGTATTTTTTTTTTTTTTTTGAAGCAGTTTTGATCTTGTTGCCCAGGCAGGAGTGCAATGGTGCGGTCTTGGCTCACTGCAACCTCTGCCTCCTGGATTCAAGCGATTCTCCTGGCTCAGCCTCCCAAGTAGCTGGGGTTACAGGTACCCACCACCACGCCCAGCTAATTTTTGTATTTTTAGTAGAGATGAGGTTTCAGCACGTTGGCCAGGCTGGTCTCGAACTCCTGACCTCAGGTGATCCACCTGCCTCAGCCTCCCAAGGTGCTGGGATTACACACAGTGCCTGTATTTTAAATCTGGCTCTTCACAGATGACTTGGGCAAATTACTTAACCTCTTTCGGTCTCTTTCCTTAGCTGTAACATGAAGCTAATAATGGTTCCTGCCTTCATAGGTTGTTATGGGGAATTAGAAGAGATTAATACTTGTAAAGTGCTTGGGAGTGCTATAAAAGTCTTAACTTATTATTTCTTCATCTGCAATATAAAATGAGAAGAACGCTTCCAGCCTTGGTCATTTGATAGATATAAGTGATGGAATAAAAAGTCGGAAATACCTTTGAAGTCTATAGGGCACTCTACACATGTGAGTCACTGTTTTATCATCCTCAGAGGCTTCCTAGAGCCACTTCTCTGATCATCTGCTTTTCCAGTCAGAATGGTAACTCCCTGTTTTGTGACCCTATGAATTTCTATTACAGCATCTGCAAATCTTATTGGCCTTTATGTTTACACGTCTGAGTTGGTGTTGTGGGACTTTTCCTTAGTTCAGCTAAAGACAGGGTCCTTGTCACATGGCCATGAAAGATTAGGCTCGCAGACAATTCGAAGGGTGAGTAAGGCAGGGTTTTATTGGATGAAAAGGAAGAAAAGGGGAAACAGTTTTAGCAAAGCGAGAGAGAGTGTGCTTCCTGCCTTGCAGATTTAATCACATGTACCACCCAGGAAGAGGAGGGGCCAGGCTCCTCCCTGCTGCAAATGGTGCAAACTTCTGTGGCTCCACCCCAGTGCACAGGCCGGGTGGAGTTTCCTTGGAGACCCCTTCTCACCTGGCTGTCTCATTGGGGAAACACTCCTTGTGCTGAAAGAATGCATCTAATTTGGCCCTGTATTCCCAGTGCCTAGCCAGGGCTGTGCAATAAATATTTGTGGAATGAGTGCAGAACTTCAAAGGAACCCAAGGTAGACCAGGAAGCCCTTGCCCACAGCTCTGGACCTTTCTGACTTATTGCTGCTTCTCTCTCTTCTAGTAAGCAAAGAAAAGCCTGACTACATTTCTAGCACCTTTATCTGGATATATAATATTAGTACAATAATAAATTTGAAAATACCTAGTCAGTGTTGGCTTATAGTAGGTGCTCAGTTTAAAAAACAATGGACCCAGGGAAGCCTTAAGCATACAAATCTCCTCATTAATTAACCCAGAGTTGTAACAGCCTTATTGCTATTGCTGAGAAAATAACAATCTCTTTTAATTATGCCATCCTAGTATATATATCGATTATAGGCTGTTGTCTATTGTTCCAGTATTTTTGCACATATGTATATACTTATTTGCAAAAAGGGATCACGTGATATGTATTTGTCCTCATCCATTTGGTTGCTATCACAAAATACCACAAACTGAGCAATAGAAATTTTCTTGCAATTCTGGAGGCTAGGAAGTCCAAGATTCAGTGCCTGGTGAAGGCCTGCTTTCTGGCTCATAGACAGCAATTTTTTCGTGTGGTGAAAGGGACAAAGGGTCTCTCTCAGGCCTCTTCTTACAAAGGCATTAATCCCATTCATGAGGGTTCCATAGTCATGACCTAATCACTTCCCCAAGACCCCACCTCCTAATACTATCCCCTGGGGATAGATTTCAACATAAGGAACATTCAGATCGTAGAAGTACGAGGAGCATTTTTCCAAGTCATTTTTTTTTTCCTAGGGTGATTTTTCACTGGTTAATGTTATTTCATCAAGTATGTGTACAATAAATTATTTAAACAACATCCCATTGTTGGACAAAGTGCCCAGATGGCATTTCAGTCTATTTGAAGGAGAGAGATTCAGCAAACAGCCGCATATATAAATGCAAAATTTCAGCAGTGGTGAGTGCTATGAGGGAGAGGCACATGGTGTCATCAGAGGGTAAGGTAGGGAGATTTTATTTGCTTAGAGACAAAGTCACAAATGAGAAGTGAGCTGAGGGCAAGTGGAAATCAAACAGATACAAAGAATACCCAGGATTGCACATGGGGACGTGAAGAGAGTCCTGGAGAAACCTCCGGGAGTGTCAACAGTTCAAGGTTGTATTAAAAGAGGAGTCCACAGTAGAGAGAGAGAAAGATGGATGGACAAGGGAGAGACTCAGAAGAAAGATACCTCAAATGCTAAAGAAAAAGAGCATGGTGCAGTGTGAAATGTTTCAGGGAGACCAAGCAGATATGTGCAATGAAAAATGCCCATTGGTGTAGACAATCACGTGACTTCAAAGGAAGCTGTGTCTTTGAGAGTCTGGCTCAGATCCAGATTGACTGGAAGGGAACTGAGAAGTTGTTGAGGAAGTGGGAATGTTCACGGTGGACTACATTTCTAGAAACATAGCTATGCAAGCAAGCAGGGAGGAGGTAATAGCTACAGCAGAACCTGTGGTGCAAGGCATAGTTCCAGCTTCTCAGGGAGCCTCTTTTGTCTCATGCCTGCTAGGAAATCAAGCCTTCCTGTGCCCATGGACTAATCAGAGCGCAGCATTTGTTTGCTTGTCTGTCTCTGTTTTCTTTCAGTAAGAGATCTCAGGTAAGAATTGAGTGTTCTCACTTTCTAGTATAGTGTCTTTATTTTTTATTTTTATTTTTGAGACAGAATCTCGCTGTCACCCAGGCTGAAGTGCATTGGTGTTATCTCAGCTCACTGCAACCTCTGCCTCCTGGGTTCAAGCAATTCTCCTGCCTTGGCCTCCCGAGTAGCTGCGGCTACAGGCAGGCACCACCACCCCCAGCTAGTTTTTGTATTTTTAGTAGAGATGGGGTTTCAGGCTGGTCTCCAACTGCTGGCCTCAAGTGATCTTCCCTTATCAGTCTCCCAAAGTGCTGGGTTTATAGGTATGACCCACTGCACCTGGCCCTAGTATAGTGTCTTTTAATAAGTAATGAAAATTTGTGGAGTGTCTTTTTCAGTCCAATCTGGGGCTAACTTGGGCATTAAATGACCAGCAAAGAAGAGAATGACTATTCAGAAGAGAGCAGCATCAACACAATATTATGGTATAGGATAAAGGGGCTGACTTTGGAGTAGAGGCATGGGTTTCCTTCCTCTGAATCAGGAGGAAAGATGGTGAGGTTGGGGACAAATACAGATTAAAGACTGGGGACAGGAAGTTGAAGGAGTTAATTTCTTGCATTCTCAATTTTCTCAGTGAAATATTTGAAAAGGTTATATCTGATGAGATAGGGTAGCAGTGGTGTGGCAGGGGCTGGAAGAGGATAGAGAAGAGTATTGCTTTGCAATACTCAACAAGAACAATGACATTGGAGGGCATGGGGCACCCACAGCAGAATTTCTGAGCCACCATGAGGGCTCGACTGAGATTGGAGATCTCAGTTCTGAATGACATTAAGATTAATGTTTGCACTATTAAACAAGAGTCACACATCAGAGGTGCTGTGTCTGATTGGGATGCATACTCTAGGGTGTCTGGGAGGCCTGAGTTGATCTCTCCCACCACATTTGAGTAGCTGGTTATGAAGTCACCAGCTTCTCCCTCAACTTGTCCTAATAAACCCCCTGCAGGGCCTGGGCAAAACTAGAAGTGTATTGGGACAGACGCATAGAAAGGTTAGCTTCGATTCCTGCCCTCAAGAAACACATGATGCAGGCATGTTTGCATAGAATTACTTTTCTGTGAGATTAGTGTTGGGACAGGAGCAATTGCAATCTACCTATCCAGTACAGAAGATAAAATCACTGATTGTTTATTTGTTATTTGCAGTAGTTTTTACTGGATTAAGTTCACTGTCTACTAAAACTGTATGCAGTCCAGTCCAATTCAAATTAGATGACCATCTTTAGAAGGCCTTGTTTTAAAATATAGATTTATTTTTATTTAGGTGTGGCAAGGCCAACACACCAGGAGATGACTTTTCTTGAAAAGGCAATTCGTTATACTCACATACCCCAAGAGGAGGGGTCACTTCATGTCATGAGGGCCCCAGTGGGGAAACACTGGGATCAATCAGGAGTCAGAGGGAGAGGGGAAATTGTGGGTGAGAGCCTTGATTATGGTTTCTGTGGGAGGATACTGGTGGAAGAATCCACCAGTAGGGTTGGGATTAGTTTGAATAATAGCAGCAGGCTTTGGGGCATAGGGGCTGTCACCCATTGTTTGGTTCCTGGCCCTGGGATGTTAGGGCAGGTGGCAAGTGGCCCAGAATGTAAGAACCTGAGCGAGGAGGTGGTTGGGGTCTGGGCTCTGGATTGGTTGGTTTGCATTTATGTGATCCCAGGTGAGTTGTTGACCGTCTCTAGAAATTGATCCTGGAGAGGCAGTTCCTCCAGGGTCAGCAAGGCCCCAAGGTCAAAGTGTCAGAATATGGAAATAAAATATGTTGCTAATACAAGCTTGGGAAATACCTGAAGAGCGATGCCTCAAAACCAGGCATTGGCACTCAAATGGCATTTGCTGTCTTGCTTTAGGAGCCTCATTTGGCCAGACCAGGACAGTTCCTATTGTAAAATGACACGGACATTTGAGCGTTTTTAAGATCAGATGTGATACCTCAGGACCCCTCGCTTGGCATATGGGGATGTAGGGGTTAAGTGTGCAGATGTACCTGTTCAATCCATAGGTCCTGGTTGTGGGTTATCAGGGAAGAGAAAAAGAAGGACTCTTTCCCTGTGCACAGAGCTCTCAGGACATGGCCCTTCTCTGCTTCACAAAAGCCCAAGTCCCTCCTCAAAGAAGAAGAGAGAGAGTGGCATAAAGAATTGCCAGGTCAACGGTCTCATCCAAGTCATGGCGTTTCCTTTATTTCCTCATTCGCTCCTTCAGGTGTGTGATATGTTAGCAAGTCCCTGGGTGCAAAGATGTGAATAAGATATGCCCCTTCATCAAAGGGCTCCCCATCTCGTCGGCAATAGAAGTAAGTAAATAGACCAGGTAGTCAGTGTGAGGTGCCAGCTAAGAGGTTGCAGGGTGTTATCGAGTCTCGGAGGCTCTTGTTTGCAGTGTCAGTGAATTGGTCTTTTGGCCTCACTGCATGTGGCATTTGACTCCATCATCCGCAGATCTCGTGACCCCAAACCCAATGCTAAGTGGGCTGACTCACTGCAGAGGTGAGGTTCTGCAGAGGTGAGGCTCACCCAGAGACTGGACTCCATTGGTTTAGCTTTGAGAACCCCTCCACAACCAGAGCTGGGATCAAATCTGTGCAAGAGACCTTGTCCTCATCATGGCTCCCTTCTACAGATGTGTGTCGAGGTCTGTGGACTCTGTTGAGCTTAAACACATATGTCTGTTTTGGCTGTTGGGCCCCTTCAGACAGAGGCTGAAAGAACCATTCAAGAGACAGGATGCCGACCCGGAGGCACAGGCTTGACTGTGGCTGCCTCCTAGTGGGTCCTTCCAGGGACAGAAGACTCTTGCCCCAGGGTCTGTAGAATAGTCGATTCACTGGCATCTGTATCACCCTGTCAAGCATATTCACTTTTACTCATTTACCAGCTGTTATTGAGGCAAACATGACAAGCATAAAAATAATAACTGGAAAGGGCCAGATAAATAATAACTGTGCTGATGTGAATACTTCTTGAGTAACCCCTTTACCAACTACAAACCATGTTCAAAGTCATTACACCACCATTCAAGTCTCACAACCACCACCTATCACATAGGCATTACCATTTCCCATTTTGCAAAATGGAAGATCAGAATATTTAGTGCCTTGCTCAAGATCACAGAGCTAGTAATAGAAAAATCACATTTTTCATTCTCCACTTCCGACTCAGTGATCTGGACAGTGCCCCACTAAGTCATTCTAAATTTAGGGTTTAAGTCTGGGTTTTCCAAAAGAAGCTCTGTCAAGCAGTAGTTTGGGGATGTTTATAGATGGAAAAACAAAACAGGGTTTCATTGTCAGATCTTTTTTTTTTGGGATACATTGAGTTAAACATAGTGAAATGATTTGATTTACTGTGAGTGGGATCTGTAGATCCTGTAACATGCGAATTTGCATCATGACCCCTCAAGAAAGACATGTGACCATTTCTCCATTTTTCTTTCTATAACCTTGATGCTGCCTTCCAAAGAACATTTTGCAGGACATTCTTAGGAACACACTTCGGGAAATGCTGTCTCAAAGCGTTAGGATATTTGTGCTTTAACAGTGGAATCTGGAAACCAACAATTTTCAAGGGTTTCTAAGGGTCTAGTCTGGATGGTAGGGGAGATATTTAAGGCAAGAAAGCATCCAAAACATACTCTGTGGCAGCCACATACTGGGGAGAGTGGGCCTGAGAACGTGCTTCGCTGTTTTGTCTGTCAGTCCCAGTGGGACAGAGCCCATGGGAGAGAGGGAAAAAAGTGGCCATTGAGTCCTCGTGTATTCCTTACAGAGGGGACAGTCATAGCTAAGGAGGTGCTGGGTTGGTGTCAAGGAAGTCACTCCCCAACTAGGAGCTCAAGATCCTGGTGGTCGGGTGGGAAATTCCTCTGCGAGGCTCTCAGGTTTGTGTTTTAAAGCTGTTCCTATAACCCTGGGGGTTCCAGCCAGGCAAGAGATTTTCAAAGGTTGCATGGAAGCTGAGAAGAATTGCACAAAACATGCCGAGCCCCAAAGGGAAAAATCACATTGTTGTTAAGGCATGGAGGCCAAATCCTGCCAGCTTGTATGCATCTAGGGCTGTGGATGACGTCAGAGGCAGCAGGGTGTGTGCGAGTGCAGGGAGGGTCCGCCATGCTGAGGCACGCCTCTAGCCAGCTGCTCCCAAGCTGCTGACTGCTCAGAAGTCGCTCTTAGCTGGATGTTCTCTCTTACTAAATGATGTACATATTTCATTTGGCCACCAGCTCTTTTGCGCAACATTTTTATCTGGACCAGCTTTCTGAGAATCGCAGGGACAACCTCTGGGATCTTGTGTTAGAAGAGGAGGCCTGGGGGAGTTTTTGGTGGCTGAGAATAACAGAAAAGAAATCCCTTTCTGTGAATTTGTGGAGAAACGATTCTTAAACTACTTCTGTTTTGTAAGGATCTTTTCAGAAAGGTGCGAGGAAACCATGAACAAACAGAGAAAAAATGGTCTATCTTTGATGGATCTTTGAAAATTGTCACCAGTAATTTTTTTTGGAGGCCCATGATAAATACCTCTCATCCTGATAAATCTCAGAACTGAGAGTGTTGGCAGGAGTCTGTTTTTTGTTGTTGTTGTTTGTTTGTTTGTTTTTGTTTTTTTGTTGTTTTTTTAAGATGGAGTCTTGCTCTGTTGCCCAGGCTAGAGTGCAGTGTCATGATTTCTGCTCACTGCAACCTCCGCCTCCTGGGAACAAGCAATTCTTGTGCCTCAACCTCCCAAGTACTTGAGATTACAGACGTGCACCACCACACCCAGCTAATTTTTGTATTTTTAGTAGAGATGGGGTTTCACCATGTTGGCCAGGCTGGTCTTGAACTCTGTGGCCTCTGTGATCCACACGCCTTGACCTCCTAAAGTGCTAGGATTACAGGTGTGAGCCACTGCACCCAGCCAGGAATCTGGTTTATTTGTGAGCTCCTGGAAGGAGCTTCTAAGTCCTTTCCTTGTGTGCTCATCTCCAGGTTAATGGAAGTTGCCACATGTTTACACTTTTTAGTAGTCAACCTCTTTTTACCTAATTAATGATTCTTTGTATTAAATATTTTCTGCTCAATTTCCTTGTGTGACTTCTGGCTTCTTCATGAACCGTGACTGACACGGGTGATTGGCCACTTGGATTTTTATATTTTCCTGGTGGATGAGCTCTTTCATCATGATGACATTACTGTCTTTATTTCCAGGAAAACTTTTTGCCTTAAAGCCAAAGTCACTTTGTTTTATATAGTAGTACAAAAAATCCATCTTGTTTTTGGTTAGTGTTTGCATGAAATATTTTTTTCTTTTTACTGTTGACCTTTCTATATGTTTACTTTTAAGACGTAGTTCTTTGCAATTAGTATGTAGTTGGATTTGTATAAGGTGTAGTTTTTTTGTAATTAGCATGTAGCTGGTTTTTGTTTAAGATGTTTTTTGTAATTAGCAGTGTGTAGTTGGGTTTTGTTTAAGGTGTAGCTTTTTGTAATTAGCGTGTAGTGGGTTGTGTACAAGGTGTTGTTTTTTGTAATTAGCATGTAGTTGGGTTTCATTTAAGGAGTATTTTTTTTGTAATTAGCAAGTAGTTGGGTTTTGTTTGCCCTTGTTCCAGGGATCTTGCCTTTCTGGGGTTCCAACAGGAAGCTCAGGTGTTACCAGGACCCATCTCCTTGAGACCATCAAAATCTCTGTTCAGCTTCCCAGCTTCGCATCTCCAGCTTTCTGTTCAGTAACCACAAGGTGCCAAATGTTAGTCTCACCTCTGGGTGAGACTAACCCAGAGGTTAGTCCCTCAAATTCTGGTCCCTCAAATTCTTGCTTTCTTGGTTGCCTTCTGATACCTTCAAACAGATTTTTAAAAAGTCTAGCTTTTCTAGGATTGTTCTGAAACAAGTTGTTCTTCTGTTGCTAGAAATGGAAACCTGGAAATATTCAACCAGCAAAAAATGTATTCTCCTTAAGAAACTAGTAGCTGTAAGCATTTACCTGAAACAAAACAAGAGTAAGAAAGAAAAAGCAAATACAACACGAGCTCTTAAAACCCAAACTAATGGCACATAGCTTGGAAATGAAGACATACAATGCCTGTTAAGAACTGATAAGGAATGACAGAATTAGATTCACAGGATGGTGAATACTGTGACATTATCCTGATTGAGATAAGGAAGGAAATGAGGGGAAGTGGTGGTGTTTCGTGGGGAGGACACTCAGCTCCCTTTCTTGCCACTACTGTGTTATGGCCTGGAAAAACTCATGGAACAAGATGGTAGCCAGAGCCCTCTGATACTAAGGAAGATGTAGGGGAATCCCTGCTAAGGTAAAACCAGATTAAATCTAGTTAATATTTAATTAAAATTTTTAACTAGATGGATAGTTGCGTCTTGGTGGTTGTATTTCTTTATATGCTGGTTTGTATCATATTTTAATTTAAATTGCAAACAATTTTCAGTTATTTCACTACAGTATCTGGCATATAGATACCTTAATAGGCACTGGCGGGAGGAACGCAGTCAGCATAATTGGCAGTTAGTGCGTTATCTCTGCAATTCAGTAATTTAAGCAGGAGATTGCTTCTAACTCTTTGGGGCTCTCACCCTTTAGTAAGCCTCATCTTTCAGTGGGAAGTAATGAAAATGTACACATGCCATTTTAGGGTAAGTTAATCAGGCTCCCTGGGTCTGGCCTGGCCCTTGATGACTAATCATGTAATGGTGGCTGTTAGGCGTGATGGAAGGAAAGAGACTAGCTTTGGGGTCAGACGACCTGGGATAGAGCCCCTCTTGGCCACTCACCAGCTTCATGACTTGGAAAAGTTACTTAATCTCCCTGAGCCTCGGTTTCCTTACCCTACTGCTTTATAGGCCCACTGTGAGGAGTGAATGAGGCAAGGTATAAAGTACCCTTTGCAGTGCAAATTCTTAAACGTTAGTTCTCCTCCTTGGCCCCTTTCCCACAGAGGCCATGCATTCATTGAGTCCTCATGGGAGCTTACGGGTGTATTGTTTTCCAGCTGATGGAGGCAGGACTGACAGATTCACATCTAAAAGGTAATGCCATTTAGGCGGCTGTATAGAGCACCCTTGACATAACTAGCTCATCTTAGAGAAAGTCTCCATGTTATATTTCATAGGGCACTTTCCCAACAAGGATAAGATATTTTGCTTAATAAACAAATAAAATAATAAAGACTGCATCCAACCAGATATGGACACAAACAAGCACACACTTCCACTATCAGTTCTCACCAGAGGACTCTGACCATAAAAGAGTGGGCCTTCGGCCTCTTGAAACGGCCGTCAACTGACAGCTGTCTTGCAGTCACTCCTGATAAGAACTCGGCATCTACCGCCAAGGGCTCTTTCTGGCAAGACTGATCGCCTGGCCCAGACCCGGGATTCCTTTTGACGTCTTTGCTTCCCTGGGACTGGCTCGTTAGCCTTTTGTCCTATCTCTTTTTCTCTTGATGCTAAATGTTACCTTGTTTGTTATGTGGAAAGTTTAATCCGTATCATTTATATATTAACTTTACTATTATATGTGTTTTGCAATATTTGTAGCTATGACTCCTGAGTGAATGGAAAATACTAAGGAGAATTGCCTCCTTGGGAAGACCATGTAGCTTGTGGTTTTTGTGATTGAAATAGCATTAGTAAAAGCCTGACATTGTGGAAAAACACAAGCATATGCGGACCCGGTTATCTCTAACTTTGCACTGTTCATGACCGTCCCTTAAAAGAGTCTGTCCCCAATTCAAGTCTAGGACAATTACTCAATAAAGTTAGAGGCCATCTGCAACTTTGGTCTCACTGGGTCGGGGGCAGAGCTTAGGAACAAATGGGAAGGAAGCCATGTCAGGTGGCTTCTTTTCTCATTCCTTTTGGCATCTCTGTTATTCCTTATTTGGTCTCAAATTGGTTCCTAAAATATGGTAAAGCCAGGATGGGTATAAGGGAGAAAGCAGTGAGCCTGGGGTGCTTTCTGCCTGTGCCTACTGTTCTGTCATCTGGTTATGAAATCATTCTAATAGCTAATGCTTCCTGAGCTCTTTCTATGTGTCAGGCAATGTTTTACATATATTAACTGACTTACCCTCCGTCACATAGCTTTTAAGTGTCAGAATGAAGATTCATAGCTGGGCAGTCTGGCTGCAGAGCGCTGCTCTTAAACTCTGTTGCCTCTTTGTGTGCACATCTACTTTGTCTTCCCCGGCTGGTCCATGCAAACCTCGGTGAACATGCCCTAACTGAACTCTTCATCCTGCCTCCCAGACCTGCTGCTGCTGTGCTTAGGATTTCAGGTGATCTCTCTTTCACCCACATAGTTACCCAAGCTGAAGCCCCAAGAGCCCTCCTGGATCCCATGCTGGTCACTTCAGGCCTCACATTTAAACAATCACCTATTTGTATTGATCTGATCTCTCAGATTTGTCTAAAATCGGAACCTCTCCCCTCCACCACCAGTGTCAGTGCCTGCTCTGACCTTCTACCTGGACTACTGCATTAGAGAGCAGCCTCTGGAGGGGGCTCCCGGACTCTAGTTTTCCAGGATTTGGTCTACTCTGCAGAGTGCACAGAAAGAACAGAGAAAATGCTGGCCTCTGTGTGCAGTCTTCTGTTTAAAAAGCCTCTGGTGGTTGCAGTGAGCCGGGATCGTGCCACTGCACTCCAGCCTGGGCAATGGAGCAAGACTCCATCTCAAAATAAAAAAATAAAAAGCTTGTCTGGGCACGGTGGCTCACGCCTGTAATCCCACCACTTTGGGAGGCTGAGGCGGTCGGATCACAAGGTCAGGAGATTGAGACCATCCTGGCTAACATGGTGAAACCTTTTCTCTACTAAAAATACAAAAAATTAGCCAGGCGTGGTGGTGGGCGCCTGTAGTCCCAGCTACATGGGAGGGTGAGGCAGGAGAATGGCGTGAACCCAGGAGGCAGAGCTTGCAGTGAGCTGAGATCAGGCCACTGCACTCCAGCCTGGGGGACAGAGCAAGTCTCCATCTCAAAAAATAAAATAAATAAAAAAGCTTCCAGTGGCCCCCTCTGACTCATGGAAGGCACTAGGACCTGAAGAGTATCAAACCCAGAGTCAGACAGCCAGGGGTTGTGAATCCTAGCTTCACCATCTAATAAGAGCTTCTTGAAAAATCTCATTCAAAAATTGAGGATTACCAGAAAACCTACCCCATAGATGTTGTGTTAATTGAGTTCATATGTGTAAGGCACTGGGCATCATGTGTGGTGAGGAAGGGCTCAGCAATTGTTGCCTGTGTTTATTATTACACTATAAAGCTCAGAACCCTTAGCTTGCTTTATGTTTCTCTATATGGTATTTTCAGTGGAATATCTTGCATATCCCTATATATATTTTTTCATGTTTGAGCCACTCTAAACCTCATTATTCCAGGATTCATCAGTATTTAAACTTAGCATTGTTTTTTTTCTTCTCTAGAATCTCCTTTTCCCCATTCTATGCCTAAGTAAACCATACTGAAGAAAACAAGCGTGATAGAAACAAAGGATCCAGGAGTCATGAAGAATTCCAAGATGGCCCAGAATCTCCCTAGTTATGTTAGCATTTTTATTTGAAAGTGGCATAGGCCAGGTGCGGTGGCTCAGGCATATAATCCCAGCACTTTGGGAGGCTGAGGTGGGAGGATCACTTGAGGTCAGGAGTTCGAGACCAGCCTGGCCAACATGGTGAAACCCCATCTCTACTAAAAATATGAAAGTTAGCCAGGTGTGGTGGTGTACACCTATAATCCCAGCTACTCTAGTGGCTGAGACATAAGAATCACTTGAACCCAGGAGGCAGAGGTTGCAGTGAGCCAGGGTTGTACCACTGCACTCTAGCCTGGGTGACAGAGTGAGACTCTGTCTGAAAAAAAAAAAGTAGCATAAGATGGAGGTACAGGGATGTGTGACCGACCCTTTGCTACTGAAGCACCAGAGGTTCAGTCTAGTTCCTGTTGCTTACTACACAGAAAGTCAGTCACTGAGACAATGAGTATTACCAGGGAAGAAGGCTTTAATCGGGTGTTTCAGCCAAGGAGATGGGAAATCGGTCTCAAATGTGTCTCCCCAACAACTAAAATTAGGGGTTTATATAGTGGGGAAAGAAACGTAACCGTGTGTGAGAGGTAAGGAAGAGGAGCTGGTCAACAGGCAGCAGGTGGTTGATTAGGCAGTTATGACAGGTGAGGGGTCTGGCATCTCATTGTCCAGATGCTGTAATCTAGTGAGTTTCAGTTCCTTGATACTATTTGGCAGGACTGATGGCTGATTTCCTGAAAAAGGAACTCCGATGAAACAAAAGTAAATTTCTGAAGTTTTAAGACTGGGAGTTTCAATTTCTGTGTTTATTGAAAAGAAACCATACATCAGTTCTATGGGACAACTGGGCCAGTTTCACCTCCTTTTTATTTCTTCACCTCGACTGACATGGGGTCTGAAGCTAAGCAGGGGATCAGTATGCACATGGACTGCTGAGAGGCTGCTTTCTCATGTTTAGTGTTGGTCACTGAATTCTGCCTCTGGTCCTTGGCTGTCTGGAGGAGCAACTGAACATGGACAAAAGGTAAAAAACTCATTAAAGAGGTGACAGACGTCACTCAGAGGAAATGAATACACCTTGAAGCAGGTATGTTTTAATCAGAGACAAAGAAGCTCTTCAGCAGTTCTAGAAAATGGTAGCCAAGATTTGTTGATTATCATATGCCAGGCGCTGTGCTAAACACCTCACATACATTATCTCTTTTTAATGTCAAAACAAACTTGTGAGGTGTTACTATTATTTTCATTTTACAAATGTGACACCAAGATTTAGGGAGATTGAGTTACTTGTTGAGAGTTGAACCCAGCTGTCTGATGAGGAAGTCTGTTATTATTTTCAGAAGTCTCTAAAATATCAGTCCTTCAAAACTCCATCTGGTCAATGAATCAATTGGGTTAGTGGTTTTTAAATTTTTGACCTTAGTCCGCAGTTACAAATACATTTTCTTTCATGACCATGACTCATGACTCAGGACACACACACACACACACACACACACACACACACACACACACTCTTATAACCTTTTTTTTTAAGAGAAGGTCTTGGTCTGTCACCCAGGCTGGAGTGCAATGGCATGATCTCAGCTCACTTCAGCCTCTGCTTCCCAGGCTCAAGCAATCCTCCCACCTCAGCCTCCTGAGTAGCTGGGACTACAAGTATGTGCCACTATGCCTGGCTCATTTTTGTACTTTTTGTAGAGATGGGGTTTCATCATGTTGCCCAGGCTGGTCTTGAACTACTGGGCTCAAGTGATCCGCCTGCCTCGGCCTCCTCAAATGCTGGGATTACAGGTATGAGCCATTGTACCCAGCCTGTACACTCATATTTACATGCCCACATATAAAAAGTAAAACTGAAACAAAAGTTTCACAACTCAATAGTTGCACTTCCTATATGTTTTCTATTAAATTTTCATTTTATTGCAAAAAAAGGCTTATTGTAACCACCAAATTTGTACGTGGTAATTTGCACTTTGAAAATCTTAGAATATTTTTAGTCCTTTTTCAAATTATTGGATCCTTATGTGTCTGTATTTCTTGGAAATCCTTTTAGGCTTATCCCACCCACTAGTCATTCCAGGAAATACCTTCTCATCATATATATAAACATTTAGTATGACATGGTCATAAGATCTTAGGGTATTGTTTTGTAGAAATTGCTAAAAAGGTATTTTGTAAAGTGGATTCTTTTGGTGTGTTTTGTAACAGGAGAATTTGCTTTTATTTATCTTATTACCAAAAGAAATTGTATTATACTGATCATTTCCACATGTATTTTTAAAGTTGCTTGGCTGGGTTGAATCTTTATTCTTTAAGTTACAAGGACATTGTATTCAAATAAAAGGAACAATCATAATATTATTAATTAGAGCAATAAGGCTTTGGTTTCCATGCAAATAAGCATAATTGAAATAGAATCTGAGTTTTTTTTAAAGTGGATTTTGAAACTGGTGGAAAAACTTGGAAAATAAATATCTCAAAGCTAAAGCAAATGCAATCTGTATATGTAAATGAGATTGATTTATTTTAGCAGGCAAATGAGAACATCAATGATTTTCAAAATCGAGTAATTTGGTAACCATTAGTTTCATTAATCTTTCTGTTTTAAACTTAATTATTTAAATATAGAACTAGATTGAAGTATAATTTATGGAGAAATCATCCTTAAATTAATTACATGCAAGCTTTCCCCTATAAATGGAAGAATTGAGGGTGAAATTATAAATGCTTATTGCAGAGCATGGAATCCTTTGGTCATGGCTTGTTCGGGTTTGACTTGGGAGATGATGTGGAAATGGGAGTACACTAGCTTTGACTCAAAGCAAGATCTAAATCTCAGCTTTGACTCTAACTGTGAGCTCTTAGGCAACTTTAACTTCTAAAGGGCTTCAAATCTCTTAACTATTATATTAGAGAATTATATCTATGTTGCAGAGCAATTGTACAGACTAAATAAGGAAATGTATGTGAAAATCTTAGCCTAGTGTCAGGCACACAGATAAGGCTTTTGTTAGGAATGGTGTCCCCAAACCCCTCACCTTCCTGGGTGGATGGAGAAAGGCTTGGGTTCAGGAAATTCTGTGTTTCTGGGACTGCTTAGGGAAGAGTGCATGGTCTGCTGGCATTTCCCCATTAGTTAGCAGTAATCTTATCTATGACATTCTGTGCATCTCTCACAGCATCGCTTCCATCAGGAAACCAAGATGGGTTTTAGCAGGTAGGTCCTTTGAATTGTTGAAAAGGCCAGAACAGCAGATGAAGTAGGGACAAACTCTTACATTTGGTTTTGTTTTTATTTCCCCATTGCAATGATTGGTTTTCCTAATATTTTTCATTTCCTCCTCTCACCATATTGTCTCATTATGTCAATCGTGATAACCAATACCCATATGACACCTACTCAATGATTTTGTGGGATAACTAGGGTAGGTATTAGTCTGTTCTCACGCTGCTGTAAGGATATACCCGAGATTGGGTAATTTATAAAGGAAAGAGGATTAATTGACACACAGGTCCACAGGGCTGGGGAGGCCTCAGGAAACTCACAATTTTGGTGGAAAAGGTAGCAAATATGTCCTTCTTCACAAGATGGCAGGAGAGAAGAATGAGAGCTCAGAGAAGGAGGAAGCCCCTTCTAAAACCATCAGATCTCTTGAGAACTTACTATCACGAGAATTGCATGACAGAAACCACCCCCATGATTCGATTACCTCCCACTAGCTCCCTCCCACCACACATGGGGATTATGGGAACTACAATTCAAGATGAAATTTGAGTGGAGACACAGTCAAACCATATCAGGTATTATTATGGACATTATATAGATGAGGAAATAGAAGCTCAGAGAGGTTACATGGACTGCCCAAGACCATGCAGCTAGAAAGAGATTGAGATTCATACTCATCTGGAGGTTCCAAGTTTGTTTTATATATATACTGTATATACTTAAGTTACATTTAATTTTTAAAATTAACACATAATAATTGTACATATTCATGGGGTACATAGGATGTTGTGATACATTTATAGTGTATAGTGATCAGATCTGGGTCATTAGTATATTCATCATTTAAAGAATTTGTCATTTCTTTGTTCATTCCATATCCTCCTTCAATGTCCTCCTTCAATACTCAATATCCTCCTGGCTATTTAAACTATTCAATATATTGTTAACTATGCTCATCCTGCTGTGGTACAGAACACTAGAACTTATTCCTCCTATCTAGCTGTAATTTTGTGTCTTTTAACAAATCTTGTCCTATCCTCTCCCTCCTCCACCCTTTTCAGCCTTTCATATCCTGTTTTACTCTTTGCCTCTATGACATAAACTTTTCTTTTTTCTTTCTTCTTCTTCTTTTTTTTTGCCCGAAGTTTTGCTCTTGTCGCCCTGGCTGGAGTGCAATGGAGCAATCTTGGCTCACTGCAACCTCCACCTTCTGGGTTCAAGTGATTCTCCTGCCTTAGACTCCCAAGTAGCTGGGATTGCAGGCATCTGCCACCATGCCTGGCTAATTTTTGTATTTGTAGTAGAGATGGGTTTTCATCATGTTGGCCAGGCTCGTCTCAAACTCCTGACCTCAGGTGATCCACCCGCCTCAGCCTCTCAAAGTGCTGGGATTATAGGCGTGAGCCACCGCACTTGGCCAACATCAACTTTTTTAGTTTCCACATATGAGTCAGAACATGTGGTGTCTGACTTTGTGTTCTTGGCTTATTTTCTTCTAATATAATGTCCCCCCAGTTCCATCCATGAGCTTTATTCTTCTGAATCAAGCTTTGTCCTGCATGGATGCTGCTGGTGGGCCACAGGCAAGGCTTGGTGAAATGGTACATGTCATTGCAGGCCCTACTGCACTGGGGGAGAGTGGCAGATGAGAATTGGTCTGATGTTAGTTGAAATTTCTTCTTCAGAGCTTAGCAGGCTGGTCAGCAAATGGAAGATCATTAAACTGAAGAGAACCATCTGACCCAAAAAGGGAAAGATCACCAGGGTGAACGCAGTCAGGAGTCATTCACTTTCCCCAGCACAGTGAACCTAGAATAGCACAGAACAATTTTTAAAAAGTAGAAGACAATTGGAAGACTTATACGAGTTGATTTTAAGTCTTAACATAAAACTACAGTAATCCAGAGAGTGTGGTATTGGCATAAAGGTAAACATATAGATCAATAGAATAGAAAATAGTCTAGTAACAAACCCACACACAAATGGTGAATCGATTTTTGACAAAGATGCGAAGACAATTCAATAAGAAATGTTCTGATTGTCAGAACAATTTACAATACGTATGCATAACAATGAACTCCAACCTTTACTGTACACAAAAGTTAATCTAAAATGGGCCATAGGCCAGGCATGGTGGCTCACGCTTGTAATCCCAGCACTTTGGGAGGCTGAGGCGGGCGGATCATGAGGTCAGGAGATCGAGACCACGGTGAAACCCTGTCTCTACTGAAAGTACAAAAAAATTAGCCGGGCGTGGTGGCGGGTGCCTGTAGTCCCAGCTACTTGGAAAGGCTGAGGCAGGAGAATGGTGTGAACCCGGGAGGCGGAGCTTGCAGTGAGCCGAGATTGCACCACTGCACTCCAGCCTGGGCGACAAAGCGAGACTCCGTCTCAAAAAAAAAATAAAAAAATAAAATAAATAAATAAATAAATAAAATGGGCCATAGACGTAAACGCAAAGCCTAAAACAGTAAAACTTCTAGAGAAAAACATAGGAGAAATTCTTGGTGATCTTGGGATAGGCAAAGCTTTCTTAGATAGGACCCAAAAAGCATTAATCATAAAAGAAAAAAATAAATTGGACTTCAGCACAGTAACTTCCAGTTTTCAAAATATACTTTGAGAAAATGAAATAAAAAGACACACGGGAGAAACTATTCAAAAAATGTATATCTAATACAGATATTCAGAATATAAAACTCTTACAACTCAATAAGAACAAATATTAACAAAAGATTTGATTATACACTTCAAAAAAGAAGGTATACAAGTGGTCAATAAACACCTGAAAAGATGCCCAACATTATTAGTTATCTTGAAAATGCAAATTAAAACCTCAATGAGACACCACTTCACACTGACCAAAATGATTAAATTAAAAAGGCTGACATTATCAAGTTTTTCTGAAGATGTAGAGTAATCCAAACTTTCATAAATTACTGGTGGGATTATAAAACAGTTTAACCCTATTTGAAAAGAGCTGGACAGTTTCCCATAAAGATAAACATGCCCTGACCATATGACCCAGAAATTCCACTCCTAGATATTTACCTAACAGAAATAAAACCATATGCCCAAAGATATATACACAAATATTTCTAGATGCTTTATTCATGTTCATCAACAAACTGGAAACAAGTAAAATATCCACCAGCAATTGAATGGATAAACAAACTGTGGTAAATTTGTAAAATAAAGCGCTGCTCAGCAATAAAAAATAAAATACTGATAGAACAACATTGATGTACCTCCAGAACTTTCTGAGTGAAAGAATTCAGACACAAAAGATGCTATTTATGAGACATTCTTGAACTGCCAGATTAATCATTGGTGATAGAAATGAAACCAACCCAATAGTTCCATAGATTTTTTTTGGGAGGTGGATAAACATAGAAATTAACCCTTGTGTTAGTAAAGTTCTATTTGAGTTCCTTCCTCAGGAAATGACCTTCAGGCCTCTCAACCTACCAAACTTTGAGTTTCCAGTAGAACTCATCAGATCACCACATCCAGACAATGAGATGGCAGACCCCTCATTCATCGTGATTGC
Organism: Hylobates moloch; assembly: GCF_009828535.3. Lineage (NCBI taxonomy): Eukaryota > Metazoa > Chordata > Mammalia > Primates > Hylobatidae > Hylobates > Hylobates moloch. Next base: position 11,466,548 of record NW_026652288.1, read on the forward strand.
TTCATTGTCCCTCCTTAGTTCTTGTTTTCTTACACACTGTTGCATTTCTTCCCTGCTATAAACACCCCTAATTTTAGCCGGTCAGGGAGATGGATTTGAGACTGAGCTCCCGTCTCCTTGGCTGCAGCATCTGATTAAAGCCTTCTGCCTTGGCAATACTCATCATCTTAGTCATTGGCTTTCTGTGTGAGGAGCAGCAGGACCTAGGTGGAATGCCCGGTGTTTCAGTAACAGACATCCTATCAATGATAGGTGGGGTGCCAATGATTGGCTGAAAAGCAGAACAAAGAGAAATCCTGGGGTGATGGAACGCTTTACATCTTTTTGCCGACTTGTGTAGATATTGTCAAAACTCTTCAAACCATATGTGTAAAACATGAAATATATTGTATGTAAATTGTGTCTTCATAAAAGGCAAAAAAATGGAAACTATCAAAGAACAATATTAAGAGTATAAAGACAAACTACAAATCTGTATTTTCAACATATATAATCAATGATGGTTTCATATCTAAAGACTTACAACAGATCAAAAAGAAAAAGACAATCTAAAAAAAGGGCAAAAAATAGCATTTCAGAGGAAAAGAAATTTGAAATGGCCATAAACATATGCAAAGATGTACTATCTAATTAGAAATCAGGGAAATGCACATTACAAATTACAAGTAGATGCCATTTCACCCCTAGCAGACTGATAAAACTTATGTAATGAAGAATCATAGAGAAAACAGAACTTTACAGTTTGTTGTTGGGAATGTAAAATGCGTATAAACATGTTGGGAAAAAATTGGCATTATCTTTTCAGGTGGAGATGTGTAATATCTCTGACTCAGCGATTCCTCTTCCAGGTATACACAAAAGATATATTCTTGTTTGTGTGTACTAGGAGAATTGCAGAAATATATTCTTAGTAGCAATGTTTATAATAGCAAAAAGCTGGAAACAACTCAAATATTCCTTAAGAGGAGAATGCATAAATAAATGGAGGTTTTTTCATGTGATGGAATACTATGGCAAAATGAATTAACCATAGCTGCATGCATCAGTTACAGTGAATCTTAAGAAAACATTATGCTGAATGATAAAAGTAAGTTTCTAAAGAATATTAAGAGTATAATACTATTTGTATAACTTTCAAGCAAACAAAACTTTACAATTGTTTAGGGATAGATATAATTCAGTTACACTTTATATGAAAGCAAGGTACCAATACAATAAAATCAAAATTCGAAATCATGTTTCCCTTTGAAATGAGGGAGAGGTATACAGGGAGATTGAAGGGAATTGAAATAATCTATTTTAAACTTGGGTCTCCAGAACAATGGTGTTTTATAATTCCACATACATCATCTATGATGCATTTTCTTCTCTTTTCTTTTCTTTTCTTTTTTTTTTTTTTTTGAGATGAGTCGCATGCTGTCGCCCAGGTAGGAGTGCAATGGCGCCATCTCATGCAACCTCCGCCTCCCAGGTTCAAGCTCATGCCTCAGCCTCCCATATAGCTGGGACTACAGGCATGCGCCACCATGCCTGGCTAATTTTTTGTATTTTTAGTAGAGATGGGGTTTCACCATGTTGGCCAGGCTGGTCTTGAATTCCTGACCTCAGGTGATCCGTCCACCTTGGCCTCCCAAAGTGCTGGGATTACAGGTGTGAGTCACCATGCCCAGCCTTCATTTTCATATTTTTTTTGTGTGTATACAAATATTTTCATAATAAAACATTTAAATGGGTTTTTAAAAAGTTGAAGCAATATTTATAGCATGTGAACTAGCATCCTACATAAGGCAGTGCAAATACAAGTTAAATTATGAATGAGCTTGTGTTGGAAGAACATAAATGAGATGAATCCTTCAGTGACAGGCTAGGGGCCCTTGGTCTGCAAGGCTTGAAATGCCAGGCAGATGCCTGGGAATTGGAGTGGTGAGTGCTGGGTGGGCCTGAGGAGCCTGCAGCTCAAGGCCCTTGAGTGAAACCGCAGAGGGGCAGGCACTGTTGGGGGAGGCTTGGGGACCTTGAAAGCTCCTCCAGATTTACATTGGAGAGATAGCATGGTGAGCAGCCCTGACCAGAGCTTGCCCTCATTTCCCTGGAGAGGCCACATAAAATGACCAAAAGTGGCTTGCTTGCCAGCCTTCGCAAATGAGAGCTTTCAATGATATTTTACTTGATTTCAAAAAAATAAGATATTTCTCATACCTTGAGAGAACTGGCTTGGTTTCTACCCAACACTAAAGAAGTGAATAATCAGCAATATGACTTTATAACAGGATATTCATAACAGCATTTATCTTAATATCAAAAGTGGAGCTTTTATATCTAAAATCTATATATTTGTATATACTTATAATTTTGTATGTAAGTACAATATATATATTTATACATTATACAAGCACTATTACATATGTAATATATAAATACAAAACATAAAATACACAAGTATATATACATATGCAATGTAAATTAATATAATTCAATAAAAATTATATAAACATATAACTATATTGTAAAATATTTCAATATATACCTATTTAAATGTAAATGTAAACCCACTTTTAGATATAAATATTGTTATGAGTGTCCTATTGTACCTTGTAAAATGCTCAGTGATGTTATTTGTTAGTGGCAAGACTATGGAACTTTAAAAAATCTTTCATGCTCTGACTTTCCCACAGAGCCTATGAAGACATGTTATTGCTCCTTAAACACTAAATGCAATATCTGGTGATTGATTCTAAGAAAAGCACATGATCTCATAGACGCAGTGCTTGCGCCTTTTCATGCTCCTAGAGCTTCCAGTCTCATCAGGCAATTCGCAGGGACTGCTGATGCAGGTGGGGACGCCATAGCCATGGCATGAGGTTTCCACAGAGGGTGGCTTCCCACATGTGTGTGTCACTTCTGGTCCCAGTTTGACTCCTGGGTGTTCAGGGCCCTTTTCACAAGCTTCAGTGTCTCACCTTATACATGGCTCCATCATAGCACTTGCAATTTTTATAAAACAACATAACTCAAAAGCTAAGGGTAAGTAAGCAACATTTCAGACCAAATTTTGATGTAGCTTATTTGAAGGATAAATGAATGATGCAGGCTCACCCATTCTGAAGAGCAATGACAGCAACAGACTTAAAACATGATGGTGCCACAGGTTTCCATGGGAGGCTGCCAGTGTGTGGGATGGGGGTGCCTTTGATGTCAGGCTGATAGGTTTTCTCTTCTTTTGATCTGATGGCTGGGGTCACTTTGAAGTGCTGAAGATGAAGAACTTCTATCTTAGGGACATTGTCTTCTGAAATTTCATGAGGTTAGATCTTTATTGCCAAAAGAGAGAGTCTTACTCCATGAAAAATACATGGCATGACTGTTGAGTGAGTGCCATGGAAAGAAATAAGAAGGAAGGAGAGGAGGGAGAGTGCAGTCCCATAGATGAGATTTGCAGGCAGCAGGTGGGACCAAAATAGAGGAGTGACTGAAGGAAAGAAGGCTGAAGGAAAGATCTGATGGAAGAATAAGGATGGAACAGACTGTGGGGTGCTCTATAAAGAAAACAATATAAAGAGTACCAGCTAATGAGTTAGACAATCAGTTTCAAATTCTATGACCTTGATTTAGTGTATTCCCATGTCTGCTAATAAAGACAGACCCAAGACTGGGTAATTTATAAAGAGATTTAATTGACTCACAGTTCAGCATGGCTGGGGAGCCCTTGGTAAACTTACGATCATGGCAGAAGGCAAAGCAAACATGTCCTTCTTCACATGGTGGCAGCAAGGAGGAGAATGAGAGCAAAGGGGGGAAAAGCCCCTTATAAAACCATTAGATCTCGTGAGAACTCACAATCACAAGAATAGCATGAGATAACTGCCCCCATGATTAAATTACCTCCCACTGGGTCCCTCCCACCACACATGGGGATTATGGGGACTACAATGCAAGGTGAGATTTGGGTGGGGACACGGCCAAACCATATCAGTTACTTCACCTTTCTGAACATCAGTTTTCCCATCTGTTTGATGTTCATTCTGCCAATATTAAGCACTGACCATGTGTCAGCCCTGGAGATACAGCAATGAACAACACAGCAAGATCCCTCACTTCCTGGGATTTACTGTTACTGAAATGCCAGGGATTTGGTCTAGGTCCTGCTGCTCACCACACAGAAAGCCAATCACTGAGACAAGTTTTGCCAGGGAAGAAGACTTTTTGGGTGCTTCAGGTGAGCAGATGGGAGATAGGTCTCAAATCATCTTTTCAACTGACTAAAATTAAAGGTTTATGTAGCAGAACCAAATGTGGAAAAACAAGAATTAGGGAGAGGTAAGGAAGAGGCATTGGTCAATAGGAAGAAAGTGGTCAGTTAGGCAATCATGATGGATGAGGGTCTGGCATCTCATTGTCCAGATATGGTGAGCCTCAGTTTTTTGATACTATCTGGAAGGACTGACGGTTGGTTTCCTGAGAAAAGAACTGTGATAACACCAACATAAATTTCAAGCTTTAAGACTGAGGGTCAATTTCTATGTTTATTCAAAAAAACAAAACAAAACAAAATAAAAACCCATAAAGCAGTTCTATGGGGACATCAGGCCAATTTCTTTAATGTCAAATTGGGAGGATGGACCAGTCAACAGTGTGATACTATGATGATTAGGGGAGTGTAAGGAGCCCTGAGGATGTGCAGCAGGGGAGTGGAGCTTGATGTTTTAAGTAAGACCCAAGAGAGGGGTAGCTGATAATCTGTAACCCTTCCTCAGAGGGGCTATCATGATGGTTACATGAGATGTCAGCTGGTATCTAGTAAGTGACCCAGTGTCAGCTGGTATCTAGTAAGTGACCCATGGGTATTATTATGATCAGATGAATAACTTGACAAATTATGGAACTAGAATGGCTACTAACAGATCATCTAGTCCTTTCTAGCTTTCTATAAAGGACTGGTAACTGGTACAGAGCTGATTGCCTCAGGAGCTGGGCGATGGAGAGGGAGATTGTTAAAAATACAGATGGTTGGGTTTCACCCTGTGAAGATTCCAATTAGTAGGTCTAGTTTGGGCACCTAGAAGTCTACATTTTAAAGGAATTTTCCAGGTGATCCTGACGTAGCCTACCAGTTTCTCCTAACTCCAAATCAGAGATGGAGAGATTGTGATTCAGAAAGGGCGAACTTGAGCAACTTGGGCAAATGCCCAGAGAAATTGAATATTGCGTAAATGTGACCATCTGCAGTTGAGGTTTGAGCAGTGCCTGATGCTACACACCCTTGGGACAACAGGCAGGAGGGAGGAAAAGAGGAAAGTTAATTACAACATGTTTAAGCCACTCTTGGAGCTCTGGGGGAGGGAGACCTACTGGGTGACAGCTAGCAGAAGGTTTTGTTAGGCGGTTAAGAGAGTAAGAACAGGTAAGAGGAAGACCCAAGGAGTTCTGATAGCACAGGTCTGAGGAGTGTTTGAGATAAGCATTCCCTTATTTTCACCTTCTAAGTGTCTTCTGAGTGTCTTGAGGTTGCCAGCCGAGGAGCTGATGTGAAACCATCATGATTTTATCAGTGTTTGAGGCAAGAGCAGGGCTAGGGTGGGGTAAGGGGTAGCTGGGCTGCTGGAATGACTTTTGGGCTTATTCTCCTTTGGCTGCCAGAGAAATCGGAAAGCCAGGCTGGGAAATTGCCTTGCAATCTCTTTCTCTAATTCAATTCCGCGTTGGTATCCAGTATGTCAAATCGCTGTGCAGATGAGATGACAACACGGCAATTGTGTCCTTGTCACAGTCTGTTATTTTCAAATGTGTGTGAAGATTCGTAATTGTGTTGACACCCATTAAGTCTCCCTCCCCGGGCAGCTCCGTGAGCGGCTTAAACATGCTGTAATTAAGTTTCCTCCGCTCCCCTCCTGCCTGTTGTCCCAAAGATGTGTAGCATCAGGCACTGCTCAGACCTCGATTGCAACAGTCACATTTATGCAATATTCAATCAGCTGGACATGTACTCCTTTTTCTGCCTGTGCCCACCCTTGGCCCTGGTCATGTGAGGGGAGTATAGGCTGATTAATTTAAAATGACAAAATCTTTTGGACAAGTGCCATGCTCTGATTGGCTGAGAAGACTACCAGCACTGTCTCCATGATTTCTGGCATATATCATGCTAATAACAGTCCGTTCTACTACTGACTGATAATTTAAACAGCCAATTCGGTCTTGCTTGCTGAATTAATCGAAATGGAATAGGGCAAGCTTGTGAAGAGTTTCACCTGCTCCTAGCTGAACAAGATTGGCAATAAAAGACTTAAGGGTGAAAGTCTACCTGACTTTCATTAAATGTAATATGCAACACAATTATATCCTTCCTTCTGATTCAAAGCAGTATTAAATACAGAACCAACCCCATCATAATAATCTCTAACAGACCATCTAGACATTTTTTGTTTTTGTAAAAGCAAATTTGAAATTTCTATAATTGAAAAGGGAATGCTTGGTTAGGGTATAGACTTTTTTTTTTTAATTGGAATTTGAAAATGCATCTTTAGGTTGTAAGTAGAGTTCTGTTGATGCTTCATTCAACTGCATTTCATTTCTACAGTTGCCACAATAGTATCAACTGAGGAAAAGAACAATGTGAAATTTAGGAAATGCTAAATTTATGGTAGGAAATAATATTTAATATCATTAATGATAATATTAATTCCCATTACTATACATTTTATTTCTTAGACCTTCCCTTTGCACATGTGGTAGATGCTTATCTTACCTTATATAACTTTATTCTTTGAGTAGCACTGTGAAATAGGTATTATTTTATATGTGGTTTAGTGAGTTGAATAGCTTTTCCAAGGTCAAAGAGCTAGAAAGTGTTAGAATTGGGAGACAACTCAGGCCTGTCTTCAAGTTCATGCACTTTAAAAGAAAAGATAATAAAACCATTGTGTGGATATTTCAATTTTTAAAATATCCCTCCTATTCCCTTATAGGTGAAGCAAAATTTTTCCTACTTTTTTTCTTCATACTTCATCTCTTTGGTTCTAAAATACACCATAAATCCAATATTATTTTTAACAGAAAAATAAACGTTTCTACTGCATTATCTGTACATATTAAGACTGCCCAACTTCATAAATATGAAACTATTAATATTATGATTTTACAGCGTGTCCTGAAATCAAAGAAATACAGTAAAGCCTGCATGTGTCAACACTGCTGCGTGAGGAGCTTTGAATTCTCATCTGCGGTTACTCTGGGGTTGTGAGAAACAGTAAAGGGTTTCCATTGTGAGAGTGACTTGATCTCATTTGTGTCTTAGAGGATTACCTTGCAGTACAGAGGGAGGCTGGAGACAGGTAGGCTGACTAGGTGGTAGCCACAGCCCATGTGGAAGGTGAGCCCTGACCTGTGCTGCAAAGGAGCAGATGGGTGTGACTGTGTGAAGGAAGTAGAGTGGGCAGGATGGGGTGATCCATGACTCTGGCTGGAAGCCCATGGGTGTGGTCCCCGGGGAGGACTGACGTGGGAGAGGAGGAGGAAGCGTGGAGGCTTTTCCAAGATGGAGTGAGACCTCTGGGCTCACACTTCTAGCATACTGCTCTTTCTACTGCCCACCACGGAGGAATGAGTTCTTGGAGGCTTTTAGGAGGCTGAGCAGATCCCTTTAGATTTGACAAGGTATGCAATAGGAAGCAAACTTCCGGGGAGCAATTATTTACGCGCGAATCTTGATTTGATAAGGAGCAGAAGACTATCAATTGCATTTTCTCTGCTATCCCTTTAACTCTCAAACCCATTCTGATTTTATGGTTCCCTAATTAACTAGATAATTAAACAAATGTAAATAGCCATTTCATTCATGCAGCACCATGCTTTGGTGCTGCCTTTCTGTTCAGAGTTCTCATTAGTAGCCCGAGTTATTTCTCATTTACATGCAAGGACTCAGTGCTCAGAGAACTGCAAAAAGTAGCTCAATTTCTCACAAAGCTAAATTGATGTTGCTGTATCTGAAAATGGTATATATGTATGATTTTATTGTTCCCTCAAACATTATGCCAACAATACCTTCCTGTGAGTATGACTGATGATTTGTTAAATGATTTACATTCATTTAATGAGTTTTTGTTAAAGAGTATGTCTACTACTTTATTAATACTATCATTTTTCTATGTGCTGGGGCCAGGAAAAGAGAGTCAAGTTGATGGCTCCAGAAATTTCATAAGATTCCCCACCTTCCCATTTTGGAAGCTGAAATGATACCTTAGTCAATGGTAGACACCTTGGAAAATGGTAGTGGAAGTACATTTTGAATTCAAGGCTCCAAGTAGAGATCTGAGACTTTTCGACTCTTGGTGGCAGCATGGGCTTCTGTAAAATACACAAACTTTAGAGTTGCAAGAAATGGGTTTAAGTACCAGCTCTGACTTTCATTAGCTGGGTGACCTTGGCCTGTTTCTTACTTTTCTATTGACTTATATGAAAAATGAAGAGGGATTCTACATTCCTTATTTGTTGGTGTGAGTATAAATGAGCTAGTCCATGTACAAGTATTTTGTAAAATGCAAAGTGGTCTAAAACATCACTTCATTTCACATTTATTAATTTTTTTTACTAAATTGATTTTTCTTTCAATCATGTCCTACCTTAGACTGTACTCATTTCTGCGCTATACTCCTGTACCACTGGAGGTGTACTTCTATCATTCATTCATGCCTTCAACAGATACGCATTGGGTATTTGTTATCAGACACTGTGTTAAACACTTAGCCCTCTGTACTGAAATTATTCGAGCATTTTTTGAAAAGACTACTTGCTTTTTGAAGGCAGGGATGCATTTTTCCTGTTTTTGAAGGAAAGGAGTATCTGTTTGTTTCTTGAAGTCAAGGAACTCTGTATCCAACTCTTTGCAAACTGTCTGATGTGCCATAAATATTTATTGAATTGAACTGAGACCTACATTCCTCTCATGAGCCCATGTCCAGTCTGATTACGTTATATAACAGTAAAGGGAGAGGAAGAGGATTTGAGAAGCCTAGGGACTTAACATGCTCTAACATGTTCTTAACATGCTTACAGAATCAACGATAGCAACAATATTAGAATATATCTGTTTTTAACGAATGAATTCTCATTCTTTGCAGCATTAGCACTGTGTCCTGTTTGGACCTCTTGCTTCCTTAATCCTTGCCCATTCTCTAGTTTTGTGCTTGTCCTAGCTTCACACATAGTGAGTGATTTTTCTTTCTATGAAAACTTGTCTCTCTGTTCTGGGGTGGTACCTCCATAGATGCACCACTTGGAATAACCCTGCTTGACTACAGACCTTCCAAGCCCTGTGCCCTGGGTTGGTAAGCAACTTCAGCAAAGTCTCAGAATAGAAAATCAGTGTGTGAAAATCGCTAGCATTCCTATACACAAACAACAGGCAAACCAAGAACCAAATCATGAATGAACTCTCATTCACAATTGCTACAAAAAGAATAAAATACCTAGGAATACAACTAACAAGGGAAGTGAAGGACCTCTTCAAGGAAAACTACAAACCACTGCTCAAAGAAATCAGAGATGACACAAACAAATGGAAAAACATTCCATGCTCATGGATAGGAAGCATCAATATTGTGAAAATGGCCATATTGCCCAGAGCAATTTATAGATTTAATGCTATTCCCATTAAACTACCATTGGCATTCTTCGCAGAATTAGAAAAAACTATTTTAAAATTCATTTGGAACCAAAAAGCCCAAATAGCCAAGACAATCCTAAGCAAAAAGAACAAAGCAAGAGGCATCATGCTACCCAACCTCAAACTATACTACAAGGCTATAGTAACCAAAACAGCATGGTACTGGTACAAGAACAGACACATAGACCAATAGGGCAGAATAGAGAACCCAGAAATAAGGCCACATACCTACAACCACCTGATCTTCAACAAACCTGATGAAAGCAATGGGGAATGGATTCCCTATTTAACAAATGGTGCTGGGAGTACTTGCCAGCCATAAGCAGAAAATGGAAACTGGACCCCTTCCTTATGCCATATACAAAAATCAACTCTAGATGGATTAAATACTTAAATGTAAAACCCGAAACCATAAAAACCCTAGAAGAAAATCAAGGCAATACCATTCAGAACATAGGCACAGTTAAAGTTTTCATGATGAAGATGCCAAAAGCAATTGCAACAAAAGCAAAAATAGACAAATGGGATCGAATTAAACTAAAGAGCTTCTGCACAGTAAAAGAAACTATCATCAGAGTGAACAGACAACTTACAGAATGGGAGAAAATATTGGCAAACTATGCATCTGACAAAGGTCTAATATCCAGCATCTACAAGGAATTTAAACAAACTTATAAGAAAAAACAACCTCAATAAAAAGTGGTTGCAAATGACATGAACAGACACTTCTCAAAAGAAGACATACATGCGGCCAACAAACGTGGGAAAAAGCTCAACATCGCTGATCATTAGAGAAATGCAAAATCAAAACCACAGTGAGATACCATCTCACACCAGTCAGAATGGCTGTTATTAAAAAGTCAACAGATGCTGGCGAGGTTGTAGAGAAAAAGGAATGCTCTTATGCTGTTTGTGGGAGCATACATTAGTTTAACCATTGTAGAAGACAGTGTGACGGTTCCTCAAGGACTTAGGGGCAGAAATACCATTTGACCCAGCAATCCCATTACTCGGTATATACACAAAAAGGAATAGAAATCATTCTTTTATAAGATACATGCATGTATATGTTCATTGCAGCAGTATTCACAATAGCAAAGACATGGAATCAACCCAAATGCCCATCAATGATAGACTGCATAAGGAAAATGTGGTACATATACACTATGCAGCCATAAAAAGGAATGAGATCATGTCCTTCGCAGGGACATAGATGGAGCTGGAAGGCATTATCCTCAGCAAACTAATGCAGGAACAGAAAACCAAATACCGCATGTTCTCACTTATAAGTGGGAGCTGAATGATGAGAACACATGGACACATGGTGGAGAGTAACATACACTGGGGCCTGTTGGAGGGTGGGGGCATGAGGAGGGAAAGCATCAGAAAGAATAGCTATGAATGCTGGGCTTAATACATAGGTGATGGGATGATCTGTGCAACAAACTACCATGGCAAATGTTTACCTATGTAACCACATCCTGCACATGTACCCCTGAACTTAAAAGTTGGAAATAAAAAAAGAATATTATAGCCTTAGAAAAGCATGAGATCATGTCCTTTGCAGCAACATAGATGGAGCTAGAGGCCATTATCATAAGCAAACTAACATCAGGAACAGAAAACCAAATACCTGTTCTCACTTATAAGTGGTAGCCGAATATTAAGTACACATGAATATAAAGAAGGGAACAACAGACCTTGGGGCCTACTTGAGGCTGGAGGGTGAGTAGAGGGAGAGGGTTGGAGCACTGCCTATTGGGTACTACGCCTATTACCTAGGTGATGAAGCAATCTGTACAACAGGCCCCTCAGACATGCAGTTTACCTATGTAACAAACCTGCACATGTACCCGTGAATGTAAAATAAGTGCAAAAAAGTATGAGATTCGACATTTGCTTATGATCAAGCTTATCATCTTGACACTTGATCTTAGCCAAAAGGCCAAGAGGTGATGGGGGTGATGATCTTATTGGAGAGATGGATGACCTTATTGGATAATGATCTTATTGGAAACATGAATTCAGGAAGATTTATTAGGCCTCCATAAGGAAGTGGTATGATATGGTGGAAATAGTTAAGGTTGGCGGTTTGACGGGGAGAGAGAGAGAGCGAGAGAGATCTGTCATCTGAGCTCTTGCCTGTTTCTTTCACCAACTCTCTTTCTTATTTAGGAAACTCAAATGTCCCCTAAGGTCATAGTTATACTTTTATCTGTTTCTGTGCAGTGGGTTTCTTGATGATTTCATTTGAACCAAAGTTTGCTGCTGCCTCTGAAAAATAGGGTTTAAAAAACACTCAACAATTATTTTGTTAAATAAGCTTTCTGTGCCCCTCTCCGTCTCTCTCCCTCTGAAATACTCACAATGTGAAGATTTGTTTACTTAATGATGTCCCATAAGTCCTGTAGGCTTACCGTTTTACTTTCTATACGCCTTCCATAGCATTATGTTGTAAACATGTATTTTGTAGAAACAAATGAACCCACTCAATTGCTAATATCCTTTTAGTTTGAATGGTCCACTCTTTTATGAGATGTCTCAAGAGAGCAAGATTCATTTAGTCTTTCTTGACCATAGCATGAGATGTCATACGTCCTTAGCACAAGCCACATATTTGCTAAGTGCTAAATAAGCAGCTAGCTTCTTTCTTTCCTCCCTTTTTCCTCCTGCCAACTTTTGCCTTTTCTTTTTCTCTCTCACTTCTTCAGGCCTCCCTTTGATAGTATGGCAGAGCTCATCCGGACCTTTTGGTTTCAACTTAAAATCCAATAAATTCCACCTCTGACCTGCAGATACTGGCTGTAGGCAAAGCCAAAACAAAATTAACCATGACATGCTGAGTTTGGCCAAATTGAATTATTTGGCTCTGCCAGTATCCAGGAAGCTTCAATCTCCACTTACCACTGAAGGTCCTCATGAGCACATGAGCAAAGTGTTTCTTGGGATAAGTCCTATCTCCTGGACATTTTGGCTTCTGTGGCTGGTGTCCCGAGTTGGCCTCCCTGGGACCAGCACTTTTACTTTTCCACTTTCAGCCTCTGATCTGAACTAGTCTGGGCTGCTTGGATTGAAGTGACTCCTCCAATTTCCCCCATAAATGTGGCCTGTTGTTGTGAGCTGGTTATTCAGCCCCTTGAATACGGCACAAATGTTTTTCATCAGTTATAACAGTGAAACCCTGGCCATTGGAAAGGTAATAAAATCTCTGACCCAAGGAAAGAATGTTTCGCACATACCTAGCAACCAGAGCGAACTCATAAAAAGTTCATTCCAAGGCAACACCATTCATCTTTGCATATCTCCCTGTGACTGCTGCCATAAAACTTCACTCTAGAGTAGACGTCCCTACAGCTTTATAGGGATGAAACTTCCAGAACTCTTCACTTAAAATGCACGTCATTTAAAGATTCTCTTCTTTTGGAAACCATCATTTGTCCCCCCATTTTTCCATCTCTCACTTGCCAGTCTACCAGATCTTTCCTCCTTGTCCTTTATCTCCTATTCATTCTCATCAGGCTGTAAGGAGGAATCCTGAAAAGAGGCCAGTTGGAACCAGGTCCAGCAGATCTCAGGGCAGAGGCAACTGATCTCGTGATAGCTAAGAAGCTGTGGACTGTATAAATTGAATATTTAATAAATATATCAGGGCTTTGAAATGTAATGTGCTTGATTTAGTAAAAAATGTGCTGAGCTTAGAAACCAGGGAAGAAAGAATCACCTGTGAGGCACGTATCACCTTTTCAAGTCTCCTCCTGCCACCTTGATGAGGATACACCAATGCATACACATTTTCTCCAGTTTACTATAAAACTGAAGGGTTTTCTGCCTCCTAGTGGGAAAGATATCAAGAATATTTATTATGTAGAACACTCGTCTCGAATGAGAGAAAGCCTGATGGCCAAGGTTTTGAAAAGTCTCTTCAAAGAAAATGCACTGAAGAAGAAAGCCAGCAGTAATATTTTAAATTAACTTCAAACATGAGACGTTTCAGAGAGGAATATTTTTAGGAGGAAATAATACTTTGATATTTCGTTTTAAAAATTAATTGCTAGTTGATTGTTTTCCTGAGCAAGTGTTTCTTCTCTGCATGGCTTTCCAATTTTTGCCTTGTTGGAGAAGGTGACTGGGCTGGTACAGACATGCAAGGCAAAGGACAGTTTCTGACAATGACCCTAAAGTAGGTGTATGGTTACGGCCATTATCCAACCCAAAGAAAACATGTGGCTCCTGCCCTATCAGGGATGATGGAACAGAGTACGTAACCATGCCCAGAGGCATTTTGGCATCCCTTCTTTAAATCTCTATAAACGTCCCTTTATTTTAGTGAAGTGATGCCAAAGAAAACTCATTAGAGAAAAAGTTTTAATTTTGATAAAGTCCAGTATATGATTTTTTTTTTCTTTTATAGATTGTGCTTTTGATATGTGTCTTTCCCTAACTCCAGGGCACAAAGATTTTCTTTTATGTTACTTCTAAAAGTTTTACAATTTTTGGTTTGATATTTAAGTTGATATATTTAATTTTTTACAAGGTGTGAGGTTTAGGTCAATATTCATATTTGCATATAGATTATCCAGTTGTTCTAGCACCATCTACCAAAAAGACTACCCTTTCTTGATTGAATTGTTTTTGCACCTTTGTCTAAAATTAGATGACTATATTTGTGCATCTATTTGTGGTCTCTCTATTTTATCCCATTGATCTAAGTGTCTCCTCTTTCACTCATACCACACTATCATAATTACCATACTTTTGTAATAAGCCTTAAAATTGGGTAGTGTAATCATTTCAACTTTATACTTTTTAAAAAAACAGTTTTAGCTTTGCTCATTCCTTTGCCTTTTCATATAAATTTTAGAATCAACTTGTCTGTATCTACAAACAAGTTCTGGGATTTTGATTGATAATGTGTTAAATCTGTAGATGAATTCTGAGACAATTGTTATCTTTACTATACCGAGTCTTCCAAACCATGAACACAGGATGTCTCCCCATTTATTTGTGTCTTTTTTGATTTTTTTCATTAGAATTTTGTAGTTTTTAGCATACAGATCCTATAGGTCAGGGGTTTGCAAATTATGACCTAGCAGTTAAATCTGGTCTGTGGCCTATTTTGTGGAACTAGTGAGCTAAGAAGTTTGTAAAAAAACCCCACAACAAAACAAAACAAAACAAAAACAAACGAAAACATTCAATAGAGATCATAGCAGCCTGCAAAGTCCAAAATGTTTACTATCTGGTCCTTGCAGAAAGTTTGCAGACTCCTATTGTAGATGACTTGTTAGGTTCATATCTAAGTATTTAATTTGGTGGGGGGCAGCTATTATAAACTTAAAAAAACTTTAGTTTCTAATTGTTCATGGGTAGTATACAAGAATCTGATTGATTTTTGTGTGTTGGCTTTGTGTCCTGTGGCCTTGCTAAATGCACTTACTAGGTCTAGAAGTTTTTTTAGTGTAGAAAATTATTTCTTATGAAAAAAAGTGCAGTCTTATTTCTTTCTTTCCCATATGTAGGCCTTTTACTTCTTTTTCCTGCCTCAGTTCACTGGCAAGCACTTACAGTGTGATGCTGAACAGTAGTTAGGATGGACACCTTTGCCTTGTTCCTGATCTTTGGGAGTAATTACTCAGTTTTCACTGTTAACTATGATGTGAACTGCAGGTTTCTTGCAGATGTCCTTTCTCCGGTTGAGAAAGTTTCCTTTTATTTCTAGTTGCTGAGAATTTCTATTATGAATAGATACTGAGTTTTGTCATATGCCTTTTCTGCATCAACTATATAATCATTTGGTTTTTCTTCTTTAGACTGTTAGATGATTACTTATTGAACAAGCTTTGCATTCATAAAATAAACCCCACTTGGTCATGGCATGTTTTTTTGCGGTAGATTTATTTAATTAATTAATTTATTTTTAAGACAGGGTCTTGCTCTGTCACCTAGGCTAGAGTGCAATGGCGTGGTCAATCTCGGCCCACCCACAGTCTCCGCCTCCTGGGTTCAAGCGATTCTCCTGCCTCAGCCTCCCAAGTAGCTGGGATTACAAGCATGCACCACCATGCCCAGCTAATTTTTGTATTTTTAGTAGAGCTGGGGTTTCACTATGTTGACCAGCTGGTCTCAAACTCCTGACCTCACATGATCCACCCACCTTGGCCTCCCAAAGTGCTGGGACTACCACATGAGCCACCACATCCAGCCGATTTGTTAATATTTTGATGAGGATTTCTGTGTCTATGTTCAAGAGGATTATTGGTCAGCAGTTTTCTTTTCTAATCCTGTCTTCATCTAATTTGACTATCAGGGTAACGCTGACCTCAAAAAGTGAGGTATGAAGCATTCTGTCTTCTGTTTTCTGGAAAACAGTGTGTACAACTGTTGTTTCTTCTCTAAACGTTTTTTAAAAATTTATAAGGGATATCTTTTGGGGCAGGATTTTCCTTTTATGGAAGGTCTTAAACTGTGAATTTGATTAATGTAAGAGGAAAAGAATCATCGCTTACACTTACCCAGATCTCACTCTTTCAATTGCTCTTCTTTGTTCCTGATGTTCCAAGTTTCCTTCTGCTCTCATTTCCCTTCTATCTGATGAACATTATTAACACTTCTTTTAGAGCAGAACTGCTGGTCATGAATGTTCTTTGCTTGCTTTCATCAGAGAATGTCTTTCATCTCTTTATGAAGGATATTTTTCCTGGACATAGAATATTAGTTGGCAATTGTTTGAGTTCTTTAAAAATGTTTCACTTCCTTCTGGTTTCCATGGTTCCTGATGAGAAATCCACAGTCATTTGGATTATTATTCCTTATAGGTAACATATCTGTTTTCTCTGACTGCTTTTAAGACATTTTCTTTGCCTTTTGTTTTCAGGAATATGATCATGATGTGTCTGAGTGTGGATTTCTTTTAGTGTATCCTATTTGGGATTCCCTGAACTCCTTGAGCATGTGGCTGCAGGTCAGATTTAGAAAATTTTCAGCCATTATTGCTTTAAATATTTTTAAGCACTTTTTTCTTCTCCTTCTGAGAGTCTAGTGACACAAATGTCAAACCTTTTCTTATTGTCTCAAAGGTCCCTGAAGTGCTGGTTATGTTTTAGTCAATTAACTCTTTTCTCTGTCATATCCATTATGCTATTCAGCTGATCCAGGGAGATTTTCTGTTTGTTTTTTCATTTTTCCTTCCCCACCCATCCTCTTCTTCCTCCCTCTTCTTCTTCATCTTTTCCTCTTCCTCCTCCTCCTCTTCTTCCTCTTCCTTTTCTTGTTCTTGCTCTTCTTCTTCCTCTTTGTCCTTCTTCTTCCTTCTTTCTTCTTCTTCATTTTTGAGACAAGGTCTCCCTCTGTTGCCCAGGCTGGAGTGCAGTGTCACAATATCATGGCTCCCGGGCTTGAGTCATCCTTCCTCTTCAGTCTCCTGAGTAGCTGGGACTACAGGTGCACACCACCATGCCCACTTAATTTTTGTATGTTTTGTAGAGACAGGGTTTCACTATGTTGCCCAGGCTAGTCTCAAACTCCTAGGCTCAAGTGATCCTTCCATCTCAGTCTTTGAAAGTGCTAAGATTACAAATGTGAGCCACTGAGCCTGGCCTTTTTGGTTTATTGTGTTTTTTATTTCTAAAATTTCCACTTGTTCTTCTTTGTATCTTTTTATACGTTTCCTAAGGCTTTCTGTATTTCCATTTATTTCAAGAAGATTTGTGATTGTTTGCTGGTACATTTTTGTAATTGCTTCTATTTTTTTTTTTTTGCAATGGAGTCTTGCTCCATCGCCCAAGCTGGAGTGCAGTGGCGTGATCTTGGCTCACTACAAGCTCTGCCTCTCCAGGTTTTAAGCAATTCTCTGCCTCAGCCTCCAGAGTACCTGGGATTAGAGGCGTGTGCCACCACGCCCGGCTAATTTTTTGTATTTTTAGTAGAGATGGGGTTTCACCATCTTGGCCAGGCTGGTCTTGAACTCCTGACCTCGTGATCCACCCACCTCAGCCTCACAAAGTGCTGGGATTACAGGTGTAAGCCCCCGGCCATAATTGCTTCTTTACTATCTTTCAGATCATTCCAATATTTGTGTGATTTTGGCATTGGCTTCTGTTAATCATCTTTTCCCATGTGAGTTGAGATTTTTCTAGTTTTTCGTATGTTGAGTCATTCCAATTGTAGTCTGGACATTTTGACTTTTATGTAATTAGACCCTGGGTCCTGTTAAATTCTTGTGGAACACCTTGGTATTTTTTTTTTTGCAGGCCTCAACTTGCTTATGGTTAGTCTACAAGTTCCAGTCCACATGCTATGATGGTGGTTCCAATGTCAGTTTGGTTTTCAATGTCAGTTCAGTTTTCAAGCCATTTGCCGTGGTGTTTTGTCTGTCCCACATGTGTGCAGCCCAGTGATCTCTCTGGGATCTGAGTGGTATCTCTTTATTAATTCAGTTCTCCAATTTTTTTTCTTTGTACATTGTTTAGGAACAGGTGCACCTATATGCAGCTCAGGAATGAGGTAAAGGGTTAAGAAACAACATGTGGGGGTGCTCCTCAAGCCAGAGCTAGAAGGCTTTTCCTGATTTCTCTTTTAGGTGCTTTGTTGCCCACTTCTGGGTTTCTGATCCATTTTCAGGCCAGGGGATACTAGAGGGGAATATAGTCACCTAACCCCCAGCTCGGTGGTCCTTTGCATTCTGATCATCTTCCCCACTCTGCCTGCTATTCTTTACTTTTAGAATCCTCACATAGATGCTCCATGAGTTATGTCCAGGCTTTTATAGCTGTATTCAGTGGGAGAGGCAGGGTGATGTGAACTTATTCAACCTTACTCAGAACTGGAACAGAAAAACTTATTAGGAACTGAGCTAAAAGTTAAAATCATTGAGTTTTAAAATCATTTGCAATGCCAAACTCCTGTGGCTACATCAGTGAAGACATGGCCCTTTCCCCCCATTGACTCAGCCTGATGGTGGTGGAGGCAGTGGTGCAGGAGGTGATGAGAGCCATGGACAGTTGGAACTCACTGGGAGTTAATGTGCTGTGGTATAGATGGGCACAGGATATCTGAAGTAATGGCAAAAACCACAGTAACTTTTGTATCAACCTAATAGAAAGACATTGAAGGTAGCTTTATTTCTAGAACCATGTGCAATTTAGTGTGATGGGGGCCAAGTACGTATATGTAGAAGGGGTGAGAGGTGCTATTACAGGGGCTGAGGATGTGGACTATGTGTGCTATGTGAAGACACCTCAACTTTACATGGACAGTCATTGGAAGGTGTATTAGTCCGTTTTCACACTGCTATGAAGAAATACCTGAGACTGGGTAATTTATAAAGGAAAGAGGTTTAATTGACTCACAGTTCAACATGGCTGGGGAGGTCTCAGGAAACTTACAATCATGGCGGAAGGCAAAGGAGAAACAGGCACCTTCTTTACAGGGCAGCAGGATGGAGTCAGTGCAAGCAAGGGAAATGCCAGATGCTTATAAAATCATCAGATCTCGTGATAACTCACTCACTATCACAAGAACAGAATGGGGGAAATTGCTTCCATGATCCAATTACTTCCATCTGGTTCCGCTCTTGACATGGGATTATGGGGATTATAATTGAAGATGAGATTCTGGGTGGGGACACAGCCAAACCATATCAGAAGGTATTAGAATTCTGTGAGCAGGAGATACAAAATTTCCCATACCGTGTATGACTTTGGCTTGATTTTTGGTGTCTAGGTCCTAAAGAGTAAATGCCTCCATTTGGGGGGGTGGGGTGGATGTGACAAAAATCTTTTTGAACATTTGCACTCTCCTCAAAGAGTTACTCATGTGCATCATCTAGATGGCCATCTGGGCTCAGGTTGTGCCTTCAGACTCCTCTGTTCCTCACCTCCTCATCTACCCTTTGGCAGCTTCCAGCATCTTGGCAAGCGCTTCTCTGCCTATGTCATCTTTCTGCTCTGCATTTCCTGTTTTTTCTCTGAAAGAAATCCCATTCAAGGTTCTTGAGTGGTAAAGAGTAGGCAAAGCAACTATATGAACTTTTGATAGGAAATATACGTGGAGGTTGCTTGCATGTGTGCTGCTCCTTACAGAGTTGCCAGTTGATCTGCCCCATGTCCCTTATATTTGTGCTCTTTAGAGAGCTTTTGGAGGAATTAAAGGGGAGGTGGGGAGGACTACAGGAGTCATCCTTTGTTCTTTATGATCAAGAAGAAGGACATGCACATATTTTATCATGAGTTCTAATTCTCCCCCTTTGTGACTCACAGAACACTTGCGATCCTTCTTCCACATGATGGGCCTTTGGACATTTTAAAAAAGTAATTTCACTCCTTATTAAATTTTTCTTTACTAAATAAGCCACTTTCCCTTTTCAGGGTAATGAGATTATACCAGGATCCATCTCTATGCTTGTAGGCTGTCTGCTTGTAGGCTGAAAGTCCGATGACTATAATCTCCAAATTCCCCATATTAAGAGAAAACCACAGCCACAAATCAGTCTGCATAAATGCACCGAGTGTCACTATGTGTGATGCAGCTGGAGAAGAATTGTAGAAAAGAAATGGCTATGTGCTTCACAGCAACAAACAAAGTCCTTCAGGGTCGAGAGTGGAAGGTGAATCTGTGTGTGTGTTGGGGAGGGGGAGATTGTCAAAGGAGACTCAGGGATGGAGGTTAAGTTGGGCCCTTGTAGTTGATGTCATCCGAGGGAGGACGTGCCTCTTCTTAGAGCTCCACACTAATTTTAGCTGCCTTGGCTGCAAGTCTGCCTCAGGGCAGCTGTTTACTCCTGCTGCCCCAGGGGTGGCCACAAACCCTCTCTATTTCATTAGAGCACAGGTGAGGCCTGGGGCAGCATCAGAGAATTGCAGAGTGGCTCATACATGAGTGCCAGGCACACCTGCTGTCACAGCACTGGGGCTCTGGACCATCCACACAGGTTTTCCAGCCAGTTTCTGTCCCTCTGCTTGTCCCTGGAGGATCAGATGTGGCAGAGACTATTATTGTGGCTTCCATATAGGAGCACCCTAGTGCATCCAACTCCTGACAATAGTGATCCAAAGATGGGCAGAAGCTCTGTCCTCTCCGCCCCTAAAACTCATTTTCTAAATGTCTGTTTCTTGCTCCATGAACCACCTCTTCTTGAGACGATGCGAGTTTTCCTTCAGTGAATACTTTGTCCTTTACCCACACGGGCGTGGCTTCCTCATGTGCTCTGAGCAGGTCTAAAACACTAGGGCACAATAGCTCAACCTGCTTACAAGGACTCACAAAGGACTCCTGTGTCCAGTCATGTGCCTCATCCATGAGCCAATTTGTTCCTATAGGGTCCAGGTACTATGGAGGTCAGCTCTGGTCACATGCCTAGCCTCATGGTTAGGAGACAAGATGTATTACTTGAAGGAGAAACCAACAAATGACTGCGATTTGTGTCTTATCTTTCCTCTGCCTTTTATATTAGCTGCTATCTACTTTAAAACATTCTCTGACTTGGAGCGTAAGTGCATTCTGACCAGTGAACAAAATAATAATTATTATCAGCATTATTATCAAAATAGCTTCTTAAACACCTGCTGTGCTTCAGGTCTTACACAAAATCTATGTCATCGATGATTTTCAGCAATCCTGTGATTAGATGGGAGGCCAGAGTGGGCGGATCACGAAGTGAAGACATCGAGACCATCCTGGCCAACATGGTGAAACCCTGTCTCTACTAAAAATACAAAAAAAAAAAAAAAATTATCTGGGCATGGTGGTGCGTGCCTGCAGTCCCCGCTACTCAGGAGGATGGGGCAGGAGAATTGCTTGAACCCAGAAGGTGGAGGTTGCAGTGAGCCAAGGTTGCACCACCGCGCTCCAGCCCACAACAGTGAGACTCCATCTCAAAGAACTAAGATACCTTCCTGAAAGCTAAATTGTAAAACCAACATGAGGAAATCAGAACAGGGTGATGCAAAATGACTTCTAACAGAAAAATGTTTCTTGGGTCTAAAAGACTTGAAGTAACTCAATTGAACGTGTTAGCCTTCCTTTTTTTTTTTTTTTTTTTTTGAGACAGTCTTGCTCTGTGCATGAACTGGGCTCACTGCAACCTCTGCCTCCCAGGTTCAAGTGATTCTCCTGCCTCAGCCTCCTGAGCAGCTGGGATTACAGGCATGAGCCACCATGCCCACTGATGTTTGTATTTTTAGTGGAGATGGGGTTTCACCACATTGCCCAGGCTGGTCTCAAACTCCTGACCTCGGGTGATTCACCTGCCTCGGCCTCCCAAAGTGCTGGGATTACAGGTATGAGCCATGAGCCATGTGTTAGCCTTTCTAAGAGAAGGCAAGAGGCCATAGAAAGGACCCAAAGAAGCAGATGAGCTGTGGAGACAAACTTCACCAGTGCTGTGGGAGGACCAAGTTGTCTTAGATGCTTTGAAAGAGGTGTTTCATTGAATTCTCTTGTTCTGATTCCATGTTCACCAGTAGACCTTCTGATTATAATTTGACTTCCCATGTGCTTTCAAGTGAACAGTGGAAATGCTGTCGACCTTGAGGCTGTATCACAATCTAGTCCTTATTTAAAAAGTTTATATTCTGGCTTTTCTTCAGTTTAGTGAGCTTGGGGAATGTCATTTCACCCTAAGAAACTGATGTTTGGTGGGCCAAAAACAATGCCATTACTGTAAAAAACCAAGAACAACAACTCTCATACCTAAGCCTTAGATTATACTGCTTTTTTTTTTTTTTTTTTTTTTTTGAGACGGAGTCTCACTCTGTCACCCAGGCTGGAGTGCAGTGGTGCAATCTCGGCTCATTGCAAACTCCACCTCCTGGGTTCAAGCAATTTTCCTGCCTCAGCCTCCTGAGTAGCTGAGATCACAGGCGCCCACCACCATGCCTGGCTAATTTTTATATTTTTGGTGGAAACAGAGTTTCACCATGTTGGCCAGGCTGGCCTCAAACTCCCGATCTCAGGTGGTCCACCCACCTTGACCTCCCAAAGTGCTGGAATTACAGGCATGAGCCACTGCAACTGGCCAGATTATAGTACATTTTTGAAGTGAATATTACTCTATGTTTACTATTCTCACCCTTGGACACAATCATATACCACTCGGCTTTGCCTGGGACCAACCTTTTTCCTTACTCTATTAAACTTCTCTAGGTAGCATTAACATCACTTTTCAGATGGGGAAAAATGCTTAGGGAAGTTAAATGATTCCTTAAAAATCACTGTGCTATAGTGAAGAAGATTTAGAATCCAAGTCTGCCTGAATTCACACCTCATGCAGTTTCTCTGTTACTTTAATTTCTTTCTTGTTCCGGCCCAGTATTTCTCTTACTATAGCCTTATATTACATTAAATATTCAGTAGTTAGTGTGCTGCCTCCAAATGTATTTCCTTACAAATAAATACTTCTGTAGAGGAAAGAGCAATTGCCATATTTGTGACCACAAGCAAGACTGTGTCACCAGGTATAAGAAGGTAATGCCCAGGGCATGATAACGAAAGGCATTTTCACATGAGTGTGCTAAGTGCAGTGTTTGGAGCATAGTAGACACTCAGTCACTCCTAGTTATTTTCTTTATGGGGACAGTGGTGTAGGGAGATAAAGAACATAAGCCAGGGGTTCTCTGGGGGTGAAAACCACAGGGACGACTTGCTGCATAAAAGCTGCTTGGAAATCATCCGTCTCCCATGAGCTGTTTCTCCCTTCGAGTGAGAGGGCCAGCCCAGACAGATAAGAAGCAGCAATCTGTAAAAACCATCTGCAAGTGCCGACAGGACTTTGGCAAGGAGGCAGGCTGGGATCTGTTCCCACTAATCTGTAAATCCAGCTTTCAAAACGGATCCCCAGGAGGCCTGGGGGTGGCTTAGAATATTCTGTGGGTCAATTTCAGGAATAAATGAAAGAGTATGTTGACGGGCAGGAGGATATGTCAGCTGGAACCACTTCAAGGGACATTGTTTGGGTCTCAGCTCAAATGTTACCTCTTCAAGAAAGCTTTACTTGACAGGTGACCATCCCTAAATGACATTTACCTATTTATATATTTTATAGATCAGCCATCTGAATGCTATTTAGATGGTCAAATCCCTTCCTAGCTAGGATATAAGCTTCATTTGGGTAGGGACCTTGCTTGTCTTTTGTTGCTCCACTGCAGTTGCCTAGAAGAGAGTCTGGCACGTGGAGGGTTCTCCATAAATATTTATTGGTTGCCAGATTTAATGAATAAATGAATAAGTAACTGAATTAATGAATGGGCAGAGAAGGTGCTGAGGATTAATGAGAAACCATGGTGAGTAGAAGGAGCCAGTGTTTGGAAGTATACAGATGGGGTCCCAATCTTGATGCTAAACTGACTGGATGTATGACCTTAACCATTCTGACTTTCAGTTTCTGGTCTATATACCTGTGTTTCATAGAATTATAAGGACCAAATGGCAAAACAATCCAGGTTCACTACCATCTGCAAAGTGATTGGCATAGAGGCTGACATGTAGGAGCAGTAATCAATATTCATGTCACTGTCTTCCCTCCAAATACATAAGCTCCCAGAGCTACACGTATACCTTGTGATAGGTAAGATTGAATTCAATATTCAGTTTTAGTGTCAAATGCTAAGCACAGAGGATCTGGAGATAAAGTTCAGAATCTGCCCTCAAAATGCTCATAGTACCACCTGCTTAGCAACATAAAAGTCGAGTTTGTTCTGAGCAAGGAATGTGGGGTGGCATCTCCCTCATTTCTTTTATGATGTTTAAAATGGATATATAATATTTGTGCATATTTATGGGGTACATGTGGTATTTTGTGACATGCACAGAATGTGTAATAATCATGTCAGGGTATTTAGGGCACCCAACACCTGAAGTATTTATGGTTTTTATGTTTTGGGAACATTTGATTTGAAGTTCTCTCTTCTAGCTATATATAGTACATCATTGCTATCCATAGTCACCCTACTCTGCTATCTAACATTAGAACTTATTCCTTTTATCGAACTGTATGTTTGTCCGTTCATCAACCTCTCTTCATCACCACACCCCACATATATTAGCTACTGTGAATAGTGCTGTGATAAACATGGGCGTGCAAGTATCCTTTTGATATACTGATTTCTTTTCCTTTGGATGAATACCCAGTAATGGGATGGTTGGATTGCACAGTTTTTTTTTGTTTGTATTTTTTTTATTTTTAATTTTTTTTTAGCTTTTTGAGAAATCTCCACACTGTTTTCCATTGTGGCTGTACTAATTTACATCCCCATAAACAGTGTATAAGAGTTATTTTCCTCCCACGTCCTTGCCAACGTCCGCTTTTTTGTTTTGTTTTGTTGTTGTTGTTTTTTTTAATCTTTTCAATAATAGCCGTTTTAGCTGGGGTGAGATAATATCTCATTGTGGTTCTGATCTGCATTTTCCTGACTATTAATGATGGTTAGCATTTTTCCATATACCTGTTGGCCATTTGTATGTCATCTTTTGAGAAATGTCTATTCATGTCCTTTGCCCACTTTTCAATAGGATTATTATTATTATTGCGCTGAGTTATTTGAGTTCCTTGAGTATTTTCTAGATATTAGCCCCTTGTGAGATTAATAGTTTGCAAGTATTTTCTTCCATTCATCAGGTTATCTGTTCATTCTGTTAGTTGTTTTCTTTGCTATGTGAAAGCTATTTAGGTTAAGTCTCTTTTGTCTATTTTTGTGCTGTTGAGGTCTTATCCTTAACATCTTTGCCTAGACAAATGTTCTGAAGTGTTTCCCTGATGTAGTAGTTTTATATTTTCAGGTTTTATGTTTAAGTCTTTAATCCGTCTTGAGCTGATTTTTGTATTAATATATGGTATGAGATCTACAGTGAACCTAGGGGTCCAGGTTCATGCTTCTGCATTAGAGCTTCATGGAGCTCTAATTTTCCCAGCACCATTTATAGAAGAGGATGTCCTTTCCCAGTGTATATTCTTGGCACCGTGAAAGGAAAACAAGTCTTGGGACCCCCAAATCGCTAAGCTAAAGAGAAAAGGCAAGCAGGGAACTGCTTAGGGCAAACCTGCCTTTCCTTCTATTCAAAGTCATCCCTCTTCTCACTGAGATGAATGCATATCCAATTGCCTCCTTTAGAAAGGAGGCAACCGTTTGTCTCTTACCTACCTATGACCTGGAAGCCCCCTCCCCAGTTTGAGTTGTCCTGACTTTGCTTAGAGTTGTCCTGCCTTTGCTTAGTGTTGTCCTGCCTTTTCTGACTGAAACAGTGGTCATCTTACATATATTGACTGATGTCTCTTATCTCCCTAAAATGTGTAAAACCGAGCTGTCCCCCAACCACCTTGGGCACATATCATCAGGACCTCCTGAGGCTGTGTCACAGGCATGCATCCTTGACTTTGGCAAAATAACTTTCTAAACTGACTGGGACCTGTCTCAGATGTTTGGGGCTCATAGCTTGTAAAAACTCTATGGCTGTCAATATGTGGATTTATTTCTGGGTCCTCTATTCTATTCCACTGGTCTATGTGCCCCTTTTTATACCAATACCATGCTGCTTTGATTATTATAGCCCTGTAGTATATTTTGAAGTCAGGTAGTATGATGCCTCCAGCTTTGTTCTTTTTGCTTAGGATTGCTTTGACTATTCAGCTTCTTTTTTGGTTCTATACACATTTTAGTATGGTTTTTTGTATTTCTGTGAAAATTGACACTGGTATTTTGATAGGGATTGCATTGAATATGTAAATTGCCTTGAGTAGTACGGTCATTTTAATGATGTCAGGTCTCCCAATCCATGAGCATGTGACGTCTTTCCATTTCTTTGTGTCACCTTCAATTTCTTTCATCAGAGTTTTATAGTTTTCCTCTTAGAGGTCTTCCTCCTCCTTAGTTAAAAATATTCCTATATATTTTATTTATTTTTTTAGCTACTATAGACAGGATTGCCTTCTTGATTTCTTTCTCAGCTAGTTCATTATTGGTATATAAAAACACTACTAATTTTTGTATATTGATTATGTATCCTATAACTTCACTGAGTTTATCAGACATAAGAGCTTTAGGTTTTTCTAAATATAAAATCATGTCATCTGCAAAGTGAGACAATTTGACTTCCTCTTTTCCAATTTGGATGCCTTTTATTTTTTTTCTCTTGCTTGATTGCTCTGGTTAGGACTTCCAGTACTACGTTGAATAGGAGTGGTGAAAGTGGGCATCCTTGTCTTATTCCAGTTCTTAGAGGAGAGGCTTTCAGCTTTTACCTATTCAGTATAATGTTAGCGGTGGGTTTGTCATATATGGCTTTTACTATGTTGAGGTATGTCCCTTCTACATCTAGTTTCTTGAGAGTTTTGTATCTATTGAGATAATCATATGGGTTTTTTCCTTGATACTGTTGACGTGATGTATCACAGTTATTGATTAGTATATGTATTCTTGCATCCCTGAGATAAACTGCACTTGATCATGGTGTATTACCTTTTTCTGTACTGTTGAATTTGGTTTGCTAGTATTTTGGGGAGATTTTTGTGTCCGTACTTATCAGGGATATTGGCCTGTAGTTTCTTTTTATTTGCTGCATCCTAGTCTGGTTTGCTATTAGAGTAATGCTGGTCCTCTGGAATGTGTTAGGAGGAATGCCTTCCTCTTCAATTTGTTGAAATAGCTTGAGGAGAATTGGTATTATTCCTTCTTTGTGTGTTTGGCAGAATTCATCAGTGAAGTCGTCCAATCTTGCACTTTTCTTTGTTGGAAGACTTTTTATTACTGATTCAATCTCATTCATTATTGTTCTGCTCAAGTTTTCTATTTTTTTTTCCTGATTCAATCTTTGTAGGTTGCATGTGTACAGGAATTTATTTAGGTCCTCTACATTTTCCAGTTTGTTAGTAGATAGTTGTTCATAATAGTCCCTGATCATCTTTTATATTTCTGTGGTATCTGTTGTCATGTCTCCTTTTTCGTTTCTGATTTTATTTATTTGGGTTTTCTCTTTTTTATTTTTTGTTAGTCTAACTAGCAGTTTATTGATTTTGTTTATCTTTTCAAAATGCCAACTTTTCATTACATTGATCATTTGTATTATTTTCTTAGTCTCTATTTCATTTAATTCTGCTCTGATCTTTATTTCTTTTTTTCCACTAATTTTGGGTTTGGTTTATTCTTGCTTTTGTAGTTCCTTGAGGTACATCATTAACTTGTTTATTTGAAATATTTCTACCTTTTTTGATGTAGGGATTTATTGCTATAAACCTCTCTCAGCACTGCTTTTGCTGTATCCCATAGGTTTTGGTATGTTGTGTTTGGATTTTCATGTTTCAATAAACTTTTTTTTCCCCTTCTTAATGTCCTCCTTGACCTGATGGTCATTTAGGAGCACGTTATTTAGTTTAAATGTATTTGTACAGTTTCCAAAGTTCCTGTTGTTATTGGTTTCTAGTTTTATTCTATTGTGGTCTGAGAGAATACTTAATATGACTTAGATTTCTAAAAATTTATTGAGACTTGTTTGGTGTCATAACATATGATGTATTCTGAAGAATTTTCCATGTGTTAATGAGAAGATTGTGTGTTCTATATTTGTTGGATTAAATGTTCTGTAAGTGTCTGTTAGGTCCATTTGTTCTAATGTGCTTTTTAAATCCAATGTTTCTTTGTTAATTTTCTGTCCAGATGATCTGTCTATGCTAAGAGTCAGGTATTGAAGTCCTCAACTAATGCTGTGTTGGAGTCTATCTCTACCTTTAGATCTAATAATATTTGTTTTACATAACTAGGTGCTCCAGTGTTGTGTGATATATGTTTATAATTGTTCCATCCTCTTAATAAATTGATTCCTTTATCATTATATAGTGAACTTCTTTGTCTCTTTTTACTGTTTTTGACCTAAACTCTATATTATCTAACTATAGAAACTCCTGCTTGCTTTTGGTTTCTCTCTGCAATATATTTTTCCATTTCTTTACTTTTATAAAGTCTATATGTGTCTTTATAGGTGTGATGAGTTTCTTGTAAGCAGCATATAGTTGGGTCATTTAAAAAATTGATTCAGTTAGTCTGTATATTTTACGTGGAAAGTTTAGTCCATTTACATTGAAGGTTATTAATATGTGAAGGCTTATTCCAGTCGTTTTATTAATTGATTTCTGGTTGTTCTGTAGATTCTTTGTTCTTTTTTCTCTTATTGTTTGTCACTGTGGCTTGGTGGTTCCTATTGAGTCCTTTCTCTTCCTTGTTTGTGTGTTTGTTGTACCTGTGGGTGTTACACTTTTGTGTGTCTTCATGATGGTGGATATCATCCTTTTGCTTTTAGCTGTACGACTCCCTTAAGCATTTCTTATTTGATCAGGCTAGTAGTGATAAATTCCCTCAGCTTTTATTTG